>NW_008751866.1:390213-394899 GCF_000715545.1 Opisthorchis viverrini
AAATAAACTCAGCATAAAGTAATCCCGCCGTCTGAGCAGTCGTCATCTGGGGAGGCGGTCGACATGGAACCATCTGATGTGAATCGTATGTTTCAAGAAGTGAGGGTATCGCACTTCTAATCAGTCAATCATGGCTGGAAAGTTGCGGGTTCGAATCTCCCCAGGGGTAAGTGAGATGTAGAGTGTTGCCGATCCGCGAGTTTACAGTACTTTGCGACTTTTCAGCATCGAGTTACTTCACCCACAGTCCGGAACAAGCTGCAGCATGGCAATGAAACGGCAGGAAAATTAGCAAAATGCAGTCCAGCTTCTAACCTTGTTTGAATATTTATTTTTATCCTTCTTTGATAAACCTCTGATTATCCATCCAGAAAATTCAAGTCTATACGATAAAACCGTTCTTAGCATACGATAAATTATGAAGGTTAATTTGTTTCTGAAATGTCCACTAAAATACAATCAGTCTGAGGAGGACTTCAGACTGTCAGTATCAGTTTGTACGCATATCACGCGTACTATATCATACCAGTTGTGTAACGCAGCAAACTAACCAATCACGCGCCAGTGTTCAATGATTGGCCAGTTCGGTATTGATTACTTTGGCTTTGGTTGTTCATCCCCGTATATTCCTGTAGCATCTACACAGTGGCTTGGGGGCTAACCAGCTGGCATTCACCTTACCACTGTGGGTCGATCTGGTTGTCAAATATCTTCTTTGAAACCGAGAAATGACTCCCCAGTTGGGTAAGACCAGTGTGGGACCCGCAGAGCTGTCTGCCAGATCGACTTGTACTGGTCACATCATTGTGGTGGAATATAAACCCGCAGGTATCCGGAAATTAATTGAAGAAGCCTGCACCAAACGACCCAGTTTCTATCAGAGTAGACTAATCGTACGAGTGTAAACCGATTTATGTTGGGAGTCCGTTTTGTGTTTTACCTTTGTGAGGTGGCTAACCTTGTACAAAATCTGTCACGAGTAGTCATGTTGCGCAATTGGGAACCAGAGTAGGAACTTGAATCTGTCTCTTTCAGACATCGCATTTAGATCTCCTGCATCGTCCAAAGCATTTTCTAGGTCTTGCAATAATCACTGCTGAGTATTCAGTGGAAATTTCCAAAGGGATACAGGACTAAAACTCTAGATAGCGTAGTGAACACAGCGCAAACTTACTGACCAGAAGGTCCTTGGTCCGAACCCGGCGGTGGTATCCCGCCCGCTCCCGGCTAGGCTTAAGCAACCTGGTATTGTCTCGGTCCTTGTGCTTCCCTTGGATGGTAAGGCAGCAATGCACCAAAAACGTGTTACATTTGAACGATAAAAACCGAAAAAATAATCGTTCAGTTGTAACATCCTTTCGGTGCTTAGCTGCCATGCCACCCAAAGGAAGCACGAGGGATGAGATACCGCCTAGACGGGGGAAGTCGAGAAGCAGAGGTCGGGTTTGAATTAAAAGAGGGACTTAGCCACCATAAATAACACCGTGAGTGAACAAGCGCAAAATAATGCCAGACTGATGGTGCACTTATACTCTTGACCTAGTGCAACTGCCCCTTTTCGTTATCGAAAAAACGATCATCATTCTACTGGATGTAATCAAATAGCTCTGCACAAAAATAATTTCATTCTTCGTGAATATTTCAGAGGCGTGACGGTAGGGCAAAGATGATAGGGGGTGGGGAAAGAGGGGTTAGACTAGTTTCGGACTCGTTCGTTCTAGCAAATTCAACAGTATTTATCAATAGGGGTGGGTGAAAATTGAATTCTGGTCGCTGCCTGTCTGAAAAACAACAGCCAGCGCCGAAAGAACAATTGACTGTCAAAGGTATAAAAAAACCGTACGTGTTCTATGTAGAGAAAAAACAGAGTCGTCTCTATGAGTTCTGGAAGCGGACAGCCCTACATTGTAGTCGGAAGCCCAAACTGGAAGTCATTCATAGCCAGGAGACATACGAAGAACTGCTACTAGGGAATGTGGGAACTATCACAGTACTAAAAAGAACATGTGATCTGTAGGTGCGTGTGGAGCGCTGAATCTTTTGGTGTTGGAGGAACCTCTTCTGTTCAAAAAAGGCTTGGGTTGGTCATTGCTGAGGAAAACAGCATCAGGTTTGCTGCAGAGTTCAGTTGGTTGTATCCGCTCGTCGTGGGGTCCAGAAGGGGTGTTGGTTGTCCTGCAGGCGCAACTGTGGCAACCGGGTTCGGAACCAGGCAGGCTGCACCAGTCACATACTGACGATTCCGTAAGCTTCCACTAGGGCAACACAGGGCTGCGGTTTGTGCTTCGACTGGGTTGTTGAAAGTTGCCAAAAAGTTAGCCGTTCCGTTTGGTTGGGGTTGATACAAGGTGAATTGAGGTGTGGTCTGTACAGATACATGGAGAAAAGAAGAGTAGGCTCACCAATTATTCCGAACTGTTTCGTCAGTTTACTTAGGAAAGTATGATTGTATCTGGTGTTGTAATTAATCACGGTCCAGTCAGCAGCAAGCAGGGCAACAAGCAGAGCAGGGGGCGAGATGGCCCAAGTGGTTAGAGCGTGAATTTATTGACCGGAAGGTCCGTGGTTCGAACCCGACCTCTGTCACTCGACTTCCCCTGTCTAGGTTCGGGCAACTTGGCAATATTCCAGCCCTTGTGTGTCCTTTGGATGGCATGGCAGCTACGCACCGGAAGGGTACTACACTGAACTTTTCACCTTTCCAGCAGCAAGATGTGAATCAAAGTCACCAAAATAATCCACGGCTCGCATCATTGGCTGCTGTGAAACCATGAGGTAACAATATTCTATCATAGAGTAAAAACTGATGGGAATGTTTGAGACTGCTAAAATGCCTTATTTCCTCCAACAACAAGACTGAGAACAATGTGACATCAAGTGTGGGCAAGACGATGTCAGGGTGATGCACCCAGAATCCTTTGCGAACCTCACTAAAAAGACTAGACAGTACACCTATGGAGTTAGTGTGTGTGCCACTGCGATTCATCAAGCTTCGTGACCTGTAGGGTGACCAGGGCTTCAAGAAGGATTATTCGGGCCACAGCCAGGAAAGCACGAAGATCCCACAGAACTACGTTGCCATATGATAGCCTTTCCCCGTGCAATGATGGTGAGGCAGCGTTGTGCGTGTTCTGGTCTCCCTAAACTGATGACTCGTTGTCACCAAGTAATCGCTATTGCACCAATACGTGACAAACAGATTGCGACCAGCTAACTGTTGTCCTGTTACAAATGCACCGGTGAGCAATTTTCCAAAAGCACTTTGAGTTTTCATGCGGGAGCTTGTTACTTGCGGAACCATGAAATTAGGATACTCTTTAGGCAAGACCTTACGTGAAATCGTTCCAGAAGTGTGTGGGAAAATATTACTTGTACCTAGACAACACATGCACTGTCCTCTAACGGCAGTCAGAGTTGAAGTGACATCCAAAACCCGACCGACGGTGTCCTTAATAGAAAGTCTCGAAAGAATAAAGGGGGAAATCGAGTCCTAATTTCGGACTTTGGACGTTGTAGTGTGCATTTCGGTACAATGGAAGCGTGGTCCTCGATTGACAGAAAAAACGTTCACATAATTCGAGTACACTGGGTAAGATAGTGAAAAAGCGGCAAGCAACCATTTGATCTATCCAAATTTTCATATAAAGCTCTCTGATTTTCTGAAAAAAGTACTTCCACAACGTTCCTAATGCATACCAGGCGTTTCAGCATTTGCTAGGCAGTATTCATCATAATGCAACGAGGCTCAGCCAGGGAAAAACAGTGTCATAATAAAGGTTAACAAACATTGACTTCGGAGGCGCTCGGTTGCATGCGCCATCTTATTTGCTCGTGATTTAGCCCGCTCTGACACCATTGCATCTCCGTAACCAGAGCACCTTACACAGATTTCCGATCAGCCAATCAGCACGTCGTGTCTTGGCATGAATGTGCCACCGACGAATGCATACGGGCGAATGGAATGTAGACCTTGATCGCCCTTCGGAAGAAGAAATAAGATACAAAGTAGCCGTACTGAAACTTGAGAAGGCACCAGGACCGGACGGTCTGTATCCAGGCCTCTTCAAAGAAGGCGGGAAATCCCTGGTAACCCACCTGACAAAGCTTATTGGTACCATATGGGACGAAGAGGTGCCTGCATAATGAGGCATGTCGACAGTTATCCCTATCTACAAAAGAGGTACGCGGACGCTGTGTGAAAACCACCGTGGCATCAGCCTATTAGCTGTGGCATCAAAGGTTAAAACCAAGCTGGGTTCTGTCCTGCAAGAGGTTGCTTCGACCATATCTTCACCTTCCGACAGATTCCGAAACAGCGACACTGCTTCCAGCAACCAACAATGGTCGTTTTTCTTGATCTGAAAGCTGCCTTTGACTCTGTGGACCGCCAAGTACTATGGCAGTGTCTGTGGAGCAAAGGTGTCCCCCATAAATTCTTGACCCTCCCTAAGGAGCTGTACGCCGACTCCCGCGGCCGTGTAAAGGTCTGCGGGAGGCTTTCTCTTGAGTTGACCACATCAAGTGGTGTCCGACAGGGCTGTCCTCTTTCACCTTTCCTCTTTAACTTCGTCATTGATACGATCATGGAAGACTCACTACCAGCCTCTAATGCCTGTGGGGTCGAAGTGCTCCCTGGGCCTCCGCTCACAGACATCGAGTACGCAGACGACATAGCTCTTCTAGGAT
>NW_008751866.1:396907-399968 GCF_000715545.1 Opisthorchis viverrini
CGATAGACGACAAAACACTTGCGAGTAAATCACCAAGTTCGGCGAACAGATCGATTTCCACCTGATCTACAGCTAATTAATGCACCCGAACTACCAAAGCTTCGATATACTGCTTACAGCTGGGATTCGCGTATTATGAGTTATTGTGTGGGACAAGCGGGCTGTCGGAGAATAGCAATGAAAGACGGAAAGCGTCAAGGGTGTTCCGTTTTTTTCTTCTCGGTCACGAAGTTATCATTACCTGCCTGCAGCTGCGGCTCAGTAACTGAGGTGGTGAACACCTGAGCCTCTAGAGTGATCGAGCACGCAGATGATTCTAGAACCACTGGTCACCAGTCGCACAAGTGACATGTGATATTTCAGCTCTAGAAACACACAGAAAGCGGGACAAACTGGTGTAAGTAGTTGGTTAATTCCAATTATACTCGGATGAATTCAACTTGACACCCCGAATGTTTCAGTAACGGCATTTGCTTTGGAGACCTAAAAAATTCGAATAAAATCAGAACGAGCAAAACACCTATCCCGCTACCCTCCCCCCTTAAATAAACTGCAACCAAGAAGTTGCCCAGTGGGTTTCAAGCCTGTGTCACGCTACTTTACTGGCGAGTCAAACGATCGTCAACCAGGACAGTTAGTGGCTCGTCGTTCGATGAGTCGGGCACACCAAGCGCATCGCCCAAGTGTGAACACGTTCGCCTGTTCAGATGTAAAAATTCAGATTAGTCCAACGTGCGTTGGTGGAGTGGTGCTTACACGCTCGCATCGCGTGTCAGGTGTCCGGGGTTCAAATCCCGGTGCGGCCATTGGATATGCACTGCTGGTGAGCTCTAATAGGAGCGAAACTCAAGTTTAGTGCTTCCCTTTGGTGTGGACTCACCGGAATAATTACGCCAGAACAGGAGGACGACCGTTCAAACGAGAATGGTGTGACTATGAACAAAATGAAAATGGTCCTCAAGCTGTTGTACGATGTTTTTCAGCAACACCAGTGTTTAGATTGGACTTACCGATAGCCAGTGACTGATTGGCTGAAAGAGGGACATCAATTCTTCGGTTGTGGCATTCAAGGGTGCTCCGGTTAACATTACAGTAGAAGCTGGATTCACTATCCCTCCAACTGTTGTCCAGGACGTTGTTCTCGCGGGTTCGCTACCACCCACTGACGACAGGTTTGCAGTCGGATTGAAATGGTTCTGTTGAAGCTGATAGAAAAGCTGGCCCGGGCCTCCAGGCAACAGCTGAGTTCCAGGTGAGGCCAATGATCGATATCCACCTGCCATCGCCGATTGAAGTGCTGTTCCGGCGATTGCGGCAGACAGTGATGGTTGAGGCTTTGTTACGGACTTGTGTGCGTTCATCAGAGTTGTCTGGCATAGTAAGTCTTAAGATGGAGAATGGGGAAGTAAAAAGCATATGTGTTTTACAAACGCGTAACTCAGAAACCTAATATCTGCAACTCTGCAGTCGACTTCGCTATTCTGGACTAAACCGTTGAATGTTTGCTACAACTGTACACCTAGAAGTTCGTGACTGACTTAATCCAGCTGTTCTTCTCAGGTGGTACGGAAGTTGGAATTCCAGCTAGTGGAAGAGTTTTCACGCAACTTATCACTAAAGATTTTATAGGTGAGGCCTGCAGCGCACTTCTTGAGCACGTATCAATTTTTGATGGTCGAAATGTTTTCCGATTCATGAGTAAGCGGTAGGAGGATGCGGTCGAAAGCTGCTAGAACAGCAGTTGAGTTAGAAAGGACCGAAAAAACTGGTGTCGAAATCTAAATGTATGGGAAAGTATAACGTAAATGCAATCGTCACCTATGTAATTGAATCGGTTCCTATGACTTGCACCAAGGTTGTCGAACACTTTGTGGTGAAATTAAATACCAATCCCTGTCTCCCATCGGCGTTTCCCTTTTGGTGAAAAAAACCGAATGTAACTTCCCGAATGGTAACGAAACTTTTGCTGGCCCATTGCCAAGCTCGGCGAGAAGATCGATGACCAGCTGGTCAACAGACCCGAATTTCACTATTCCGATAAACCTTGGAAACAATGGACAGTGAAAACTAGGTTCAGTCGATTCACAGGACCACTTTCTCGAGAGAAATTCCGATGTTGTTGCCCAGGTAACAGAACTCCGATACACACATCCATATTAAAATGCCTAGTATTGTTGCAATGGGCAGTGATGGTGGCTAGAAGAGCGCAGTGATTCACGCTTCTAGCACTATTTGAAAACTGTTCGTTCTCCGTTTCATCAAGGCGATAGACCGAACAACTTGTATTATTGATGTCCACTCGCTGATTTCTAATATGGTATGCTAGTGTAACGGTGCATATTACTGAAGGACGTGTAAGTAGTCTGATGTCGAAGTTGTGACCCGCATCCGATGAAAGGTGAAGAGAACTACAGCTCCCGGTGGATGAAATAGCTGACGGCATAAGAGTGTGTTTGAATCATGATCGGCTTGTTCTTGACTCAACTGTTTACTCACATGAACAAGGCCTTGCAATGGGATCTCCAATAGCCCCAGTTTTAGTCAATATTTACGTGGAGGACTTCGAACAAATAGCCTTGGCCGGATATCACTGTCCACCCAAAGTTTATTGGAGTTATGCCGACAACACGTTTGTTGTAATCAAACGAGATAACGTGAACAACTTCCACGACTATCTCAATAGTTTAAACCCACACATTAAGTTTAGCATGGAAATAGAGTCCACCTCGGGTACATTACCATTTCTGGACTGGAAAACACATAAGGTTGGTGGGAAATTGAAAACGACTATCTACCAGAAACCAACATACACAGGAACCGTCTTAAGCTACTCACCAGCACACCCAAAGTCCGTGTACTCGATGTTTCGTCGAGTCAGAGCGCTATGCACAGAAGAGATCGACCGAACGGCAGCTCAGATCGCCATTGCCAACAAACTTCAAGAAATAGGATACCCAGTGATTTTGTTTAGGCATCAACCAAGAAAGATATTGGCCCAAGTATCTAGACCCAGTAAGGAATGGATTGGCACAGCAGTCATTCCATATAAAGCAGGAACATC
>NW_008751866.1:400300-410791 GCF_000715545.1 Opisthorchis viverrini
AGCTAGCAAGCGTATGGAAAGCGGTCTTAGATAAGCCGAGTTGACAGGTGACGGTGTGGTTGTCAATCCACGTAGGATCATTAGAAAAAACGGGGGGATGGGGATGTAAACCCCAACCGACCAAAGGTCACAGCATCCCTCTTACACAACTAACTTAGCACTAGGTCACCCACACGGATGGACAGAAGGTTCAAACGAAGTTCAAGAGGAACCATCAAATGAACCGAACCAGAAGGACTAGACCCTAGGTTGGACCCAAGCACATGTAGGTTTCCCAGCCGACCCAACACTTGTTCAACCATTCTAACACACTAAAATCCCTCGGCCGACACCCAACAGAGATTTAGCTTGACTTAGCTGATTGGTTCTCCTTCCGCCTTAAATCTCGACCAACCTCGGAACCTAGTAACTTGGCCTGAAGAAGCTTTTGTGTGAAAAGCGAGACGTTGCCCCAGCAATAAATCTACCGAACGTCATCAAACTTTTTCAAAAACGAGAACTACAGAAAATTTGGAATCGCTTTGCAGTGTTCGTTTACTACTGTTTAATTCTCAGTGAGAGTCCAGAAAATTTCACTAGGACGCTGGATAATGTTCACTTTTCAAAAACTCTGTGCAGATGAGATGTTTACTTTCTGTCTAACAAGTCCAGAAAATTTCACTAGGACGCTGGATAATGTTCACTTTTCAAAAACTCTGTGCAGATGAGATGTTTACTTTCGTGTCTAACAACATGAACATTGGACCATAGACTACTTGCATGCCTCATCAGTAGCATACACCGATACATCAGCACAGTGAATGTACGGAGATTCAAATATCCTTCAGTAGCTTTGAAACAGGAACGAAAAACAGCCAGTCGAAAAGCGTTTTCTACACACTCGTTTAGGTGTATGTCTAAGTGACGCACAAAGGTTTTGAGGCGGTTCAAACGGAAAACGGCATTGGAATGATTCTCAATCAAGGATTGGTGCCATAGATTTTGCTTTAATCTCTCACACTTTAATGTTTTTACGCTTGTCAATCAATGTGCTATTCTTGTGAATTCTGGAAGTAAATTCCGACGAGAGTTGTCATCTTCTGTGGGAAATCAAGCATATACCCACATCGTGTGTGAATCAATGGATTGTCTCTTGATTTTATGATGGACTGCTTTAACAAGGTCCTGATAGACATAACAGAAGGGAGCGAGCTGACTTCAAAGTAATAGTGCAAACAAGAAGAGTGATTTGTTTGAGCTGAAACACCACCAACACCCGGATACTTATCCTTTTATTTGCACGAAGTAGACCCATTTCTGGATCCATTTTGCACTCTTCGCACAAATCCAATACCATTGAAAAACATTGAAAAAACTTACTCCAGAGTCACACTGTTACGTGTTCGGGAAAAAGCGCAGTCAAACTGAATGGAACGTCTGGATAGGATGAGTCTGAGCGAGGCCAAGCGCAGTCGGTCGAACAGAAACATGCTTTTACTCCTAAACGGTGTTTGACTGCAGCATGCTAGCTGTATTCAACATTGCGAGAATTTACAACAGTTTCTGTCTGTTGACACCCGTAGTAGGGTTGTTAATCCAATTGTTCGGACCCAGAGTTTCATCGGTTGTCAATGGTTTGGCAGAACCAAAACAAGACTGTGCACCACAGAAAGCTAAAGGCTATGGTTGTCTTCCAACTATTTCGCCACTAACTTCAAGTGTACTCAACAAACAGGGAAGAGAATAACGGGGATACTAGTCCCACTGACGCTTACAAAAGGTTTTGTTTGTTGGTCTGTTGACCTTTTAGAGATGCCTTTCTCTTGAAAGATGTAGATCAACACGAGTTCCGCTCTAGTGAGCTGTGCACAACTAATTCGAATGAAGGCACTATAATCAATGAGCACTGCAATTTGCAATGGTGGAAAATGTAATTAAGCTGGCAGCCATTCGCGTCGTTTTTCGAGTGAACGTCAAGGCACACGGATGATGTCTCTCCGTATGGTGAAGATACATTTGTAAGTTAGTTCCCAAACTCGGCGGAAATACGAACAGCCACCTCATCAACAACCATTAAACTCACTTGAGCTACTAATGTAACAATGATACTACTGGTGGGGAGGCATGCAAGTAGTATGTGTTTTTCGTGGAATTTCGCTTTACGTCTCTTGAAAAATGGGAGATCTGTTGCGGAATTTGTGGAGTCGCTTTGTAACATTTGCTTGAATTTGAGCAGTGAATGATTGGAGTCAATGAATATCCAGTGAATTTCAAGGAGACGCGTTCAGGAGAAGATGGATATCCAGTTTTTGTAAATAAGATGCAAACGAGGGTTTTGCTTCCCTGTCCACTCGTCTGTAACCGGTAATTTGGTATTTCCTAATAAATAACCCCGCAGTGAAGGCCTTCTTTCTCTCACTAATATTTCGACGCGTTGCCAAGGTGAGGCGTCTTTCAGTCCTTCTGTCGAACTTGGAACCAGGGAGCTGGAGATTCGCCTAACTTCACCTCCCCAAATGTGAAATGCCAGTGATCAATTAAGTGATCCCCAACTGAAGTAACCAGTCAATGTTATGATCAGTATTGGGCTGCTGTGAAACACAGTTTTCCTAATGCCTTCTTAATACTGTGAACCCGAGTCTGGATAGCCTGGTGCGCTTAGCCAAACCCGAAAGCTAATGAACGTGCGAGTCAGCTGATCTGTTGAACAGGCATATTCTGTATAGCCGAGAACCAGCTGATTATAAAGCGCACGTGGAAAGTTCTAGGCAAACCAAAAGGTATAACGAAAAATAAAGCCCATCTGTCAAGGACAGTGGAAGAACAGCCAATTAAACGTTCCAACAAAAACGGCTATTCCACTGGCAGCTGTGCAGTTCGGTTGCGTTCGGAGCTGGTTCTCCTAATCGAGGCCAGGTCGCTTACCATCAAGATGGATTCATCCTAAAACAACTACCGGTGGCACTCAAGGTGAAACATCAAGTGAAGCACCCCGGAGTGGAAGATTAAGGAACGAAAAGCGATCGGAACTAATTTGAAACTCCTCTAGCCCATCAATTCAAGATTTTGGCACCCACACCAGCCGATAAGAGCCGTTAATTGACACTCAACACTGATCTAGTGTGATAATCTGAAGATTCCCCGTCTGTCTTATAACCTGGCCAATTTGGTGACCTGCTCACTTGACCTGATGAAGCCTCTGTGTCAAAAGCGAAACATCGCCCAAATAAAAACTACCAATTATTTACCAAGCTCTTCTGAAACGATGACCTCTCAGACGGTTCCAAACTTTTTCTAATTGATCGAAAACGTATTAAGAAGTTCCAAAGACAACACACGAAATGACTAAAGGAGCAAACTTTCATCGATTTTTTGAACTACACAGCACCATGATGAATCTGAATCCATGAAGTATCATACTAAGCATTAAGAACGAAAAGCTTGGAAGTTGGCGAAAACGAATGAGGGACGATATCCACCTGGTCGGGAGATGTCAAGTGAATTGCTTTGGCCATCATTGTTCCATTGCGGTGAAATACGTAGCTGACCTGATAAAACCGGCTTGCTTGCTACAATTTAGTGAATTTGACTGTAGCCCTATGCTCTTTTCCAAGTGTAAGATTACAAGGCCTCCTCTGCCATTTGTGCCGAAGAGGCGAGTGTAATTGCAACATTTAGGCTTGAAACCCGGTAACTTTCTCATTGGTCTGCATACGATGTCCTAGAGTTAAGAGCTGAAGATTTCATTGTTCCATTCAACACGCTCGAGGATCTCATTATGTGAGGGGCTGTGAGGTTTATGTCGAAGAAGTTGGACCTTCACGTATCTGAGATTCAATACTCACTACTTATTATTTACTTACTTTGAACCATTTGATTATTTACAGCTTCCGGTAACCTTGTTGCATTGACAAGGTTGGAATTCATCTCCAGCGCACGTGAGGTACTCTCTGTTAGGGCTCCCTTGAGCAACACTTGTCCCGTGTCAGTAAGTTGTGTGTTGGGAAGTGGAGATGAATTCCAGCTCTCTCCATTTACAGGTTCCGAAGCAACTCCATAGATCCGGTTTAGTGGAATACCAAAGCTGGGGTCTGAGAGCAGGGCAGGGACAACCGATTTATCTGCGCCAACGTGATACAATGAGAATGTTGGTACGTTTGGAATAACTCTGGCCACACCTGTCGTTGAACCGTTTGTCAGACTGAAAGGTCTGTTCACGAGGTCGCGAATCAGATGAATAGCTTCGACCGTGTTTGAGACTGAAATGAGCCAGGTTGACGTTGTCTGATCGGGTTTTGGGTCCTGTAAAGACGAGAAAACTTTAATGGGAAAAGGATATTTACAGGAGACCAAAAGATGCTTGCGTGGTTGGCTCAGTGTGGCTGATAAGGCAGTGTGTTCCTACGCAAGATTATGTTGAGTGACAACGGCCTGAGTTTAGAGCTGTTCTAGTAAAAGAACTGGAACCCCCTGTTTCTCTTCATTGAATAAATGGCTTACCATCTGCCGCATGCGATAGACCTTGGCCATATTGACCGGACCCAAGTACAACCGGATATCATGCCTTGAAGTTTCTACTGGAAGTCCGCTCATCTGAATCATCGCTGTTACACCAGCCGGAGGTAACTGTCGTGCGTATGGACAGTCTGGATCTGTGGGATCCTTCAAGTCCTTTGTGGCAGTCTCGGTGATGAGCTGTCTTGAAGGCATGGTCATAACTCCTAGGCTTGTTGTAGGGACTGAAGGTGTATTGAGTAGATGGGTTTGCCCAAGTAGTTGAGCGGGGAGCATGTTGGTTAGCGGAAGACCGAGGTTAGCTGTAGTCAGCTGGTCAAGAGTGGGCAAAAATGAAGATCGGAGACCAAGCTGTAGGAGTCCGGGTGAGAGAAAGTTTGTCTGTAGTGGGACAGAGGACAGTGCGTTTAAACCAAATCCGGGAGATTTCATCGAGGCCAGTGCCACAGAGACAGATGGACTCTGGAGGACGTAAGGAGCTAAAGTTTGTAAACTGCCGGCGGCTAGGTTGATGGCCGAACGTGTTCGAACTTGTTGATCTCCTGAGGAGCCCGGTAACTTCTGCGAACAGTGCGAGCCAACCAGTTGCTTGGATACGTTGTGACATACCTGAAAGATTAAGTAATGGGTAATAAGCATAGATGCACCATCTGTATACGAAAAAATTGAGGGAACTAAACGTAAAATCCTACTGAATAAACTTGAACATAATGAAGCTCTGGTATACCCGGAATGTTTCTTCCGTCAGAGCTGTTGTTTTTTAATGCTCACGGTTGTGACTCCTGACAATTGCCTGGCTTATGAAAATTGCCTATTCAGGTGCAGATGTCAAGTACAAAACGTTCCTTGTGGAGAAATTTATACAGAATGGTCTGCGTTCGTTTATGGGATGCGATGATGAGAGCAATTTACAACGCACGAAGAAGAACGCAAATTCTAGGCTTGTTGGCTTACTTTATAAACAGCCCACAGGTCATGTATATTCGCAATGCACTACTCACAAAGTTGCTGGAAATTCGTCGACAGCCGACGACCGATTTCGCCTTTCTTGGGGCTAATCGGGTAGGCGCAACCCCCCAGTTTTCATCCACATGTTTTACTTAAAACTAAATTGCTCGAACTTAGCAAAATACACTAATTTGCAAACAAACTTAGTTATGACGGTAGAAGCCTTTCTTGGGGCTAATCAGGTAGGCGCAACCCCCCAGTTTTCGTCCACATGTTCTACTTAAAACTAAATTGCTCGAACTTCGCAAAATACACCAATCTGCAAACAAATTTAGTTTTGACGGTAGACTCATCTGGAGCCCAGCTGAATCTCTCGTCTAGGATGTTTTTCGGTCAACTGTTCTAATTTTCAGTAAAACTTCAAAGACATCGCACAAATGCGATCGATTAAGTGTGACAAACGTCAGAACAACAGAACTGACAGCCTTTCCCATACCAGTACAAGCTCCTGCTAACTCGTCTGAAGAGCGTTACGGATAGCCTACAGGAATGAGGAACTCAATATTTTCCATTACCGTGGGCGATTACTTCGTACAGGCTCGGAGGACTGGGACGTCTCCAGTTCGCAAACCCTCTATCGGTGTGTGTGTGTGTGTGTGTCGAGACTTGCGATCATTAGCAAAGTAGCCACTGAGGAAATAAACGGGAGGGTGAGAAGTGAAGTGGGCGTGGTGGTAGTCTAATCGCATATGAAGTTGTGTAACAAAGAGAGCAAAAATAGTAGCCCAAGGACCTGGTGATAGGATAACTACCTGTGTTCACCCGTTCGGATGCTAATTAGAACCAGACCCTGAGTTAGGGTTTTTCTCAAAAACTGTCCGATTTCAGTTCACGGAAACTCGGGGACTGCACCTACCCGATGAGTCCCAAGAGGGGCGAAACCGATCGTGGGCTGTCGAAGAGTTTTCAGCAACCTTACGAGTAGTGCATAACGAATACGATATCTCGATTATCGTAGCGACTGAAACATGAGGCGGCCTGGTACAGCACATTCAGTTGCCCGAAGACATCGAGAGATTCAGCTGGGTCCCAGGTGAGTCTCTCGCAAAGACCAAATTAGTTTGCAAATGTGTGCATTTCGCTAAGCCCAAAGGCCACATTCTCACACAGAAAGGTAGATTAGAACACAAATCGATGTTACGGCTGAGCCACACTATATAGGTAAAAAAAGAAGAGCGCTTGTCCGGAACCTCACACACTTACTTGCACCATTTCTGACGGGGATGCCTTGAACAACTCAACGTACCGATCACCCAAATAGTCCTTGTGCCGCAGCAACGCTCTTGTGGCAGTCTTGTCATCGCTGAATAGAACAAAAGCGTCCCCAGTGGGTCTTCCTTCAGGATAGGCCACTAGATAAATCCCACTGGCCTCCAGCAACACAGGCGCTTCCACAGCCTTGAAAAAGTCCAGCTGAGATGTGAAAAAACGCACACGAAATAAAGCAGGTTTTTGTTCCTTTCTTTCTTGAGAACCAGTGCACTAGCGAACGTTATTCAGTTGTTTCATGTTTCCACCATGCGGATACATGCCATGGGTTTTGAAATAATACTAGGGAATGGAGACCAGCAATAATTTCTACAATTCAGGAGAAGACGGGGCACGTAAGTCACCTAAAAATCCATCTTAGGACAATTTCATTATCTCGCCGTAACTCATTTTGTGGAAACCCTAATCGAAAGTGCTTGTAGAGAGAGACACAAGGGAGTGAAAGCCAATCTCATTGATGGTTTTAGATCACACTGTTTACTGCTAATGACCACGAGCTAGTCACATCTAAGGTTAGGTCACATTAGGCACTTTCAAACAGACGGATTTATTTGTGGGAAATCGGTTATGGAAAGAAAACTCACAAGCTCCTTGAGTCTTCCATTTGAGGCATCAACACGTGAAGTAGATCCCGTGAAATAGTTTGCACTTTTTCTGCCTAAATTTAACCGATCAAACACTTGTGGCTGAGTGGTATAGGGCTTAACTACCAACGGGGGGTTCATCAGTTCGAATCTCTTAGAAGTTCGTGGGATGCAGAATGAAACAATTACGCCGTGCTCCTCGACTGTTGAGCATGATGTACTGTTGTAACGGTGATACTACTGACTGGAGGGCATGCGAGTAGCATGCTTTCTCGTAAATCCGCTTTGCGTCTCTTGAAAAGAGATCAGTTTGGAATTTGTGGAGTCGCTTTGTAGCATTTGCTTGCATTTAAGCAACAGTCAATGAATATCCAGGAAAGTTCAGGGAGACGCGTTCAAAGCGAAGATGGATATTCAGTTTTTGTAAACAAGATGGACATGAGAGTTTTGCTTCCCTGTCCAATAGTCTCTAATTGTTCAGCTGGCATTTTCCAATAAATAACTCCGCGGCGAAGGCCGTGAGTAGCAGACTGAAATCTTGACCGGAATCCGCATAGTGGATCTTTCTTGCTCGAAATGCAAGATCAGTATTTAAGTAGTATGTCCTATCAGCCACAACGCCCTAACGTGATACCGTGTTGGCGAGAAGAACCTCCTAATTTCTAGTGTACAGGTTCGTACGTCGACAGTACGAAAGCGGGCAAAACTTCGCGCACGTGAGAACGAAAGCGGGCAAAACTTCGCGCACGTGAACTCTAATGAACCACCAGACTTCCTTGAGGACGCTTGTAAGTAGGTCAAAAGGTTAGACCGAACCCCGTAGGGACTACAAACTGTTTGTACTTATTGAGGCCGATTTCCTAAAATGTAGCCATCACGCTCGACGACAGGGACTTCTGACACATCGCAGTTTCCCCTATTTTTGGTGTCACGTGACCGTTGCCGAGTAATTAGTTCCGAGTGAATCGCTGAGTGCCGAGTGGGTATACACATGGAAGAATGCCACACACAGTCAGCACTTGACTGTTTACCATAAGTTGAGCATGGATGATATTAAATACCACTGATTTTCGGCTCCTTCCCAGAGCTTTCCGATAAGAAATGGGAGCTGTACAGAGCGTGACGTCATGCCTGGTCTTTTTCTTCCGCCATTATTAGTGACTCTGTGATGACAGATGAGCTTGTAAAAGATATGAAAAACCCGATTATCTGGTTCTTAATTTGTGCTATCTTTTAAATGAAACGGAAAGCCAGGGAAATGAGCCAAATGGTCACGTTACGAAGAGACTGGAGCTTACCGTAGTGTGACACTTGGTGAACCTCAGCGACCCACTGAGATATACTGGGGGCATCCGCGCGACACTCGTGGCGCCTCTCGTACCAGGTCAGTCAATGGTGAGAGGTCTGAAGAAAAAGATCTCCTGGTCCTCCAGGGTTGGGACATGTCTGGCGACGTGTTCCTTAGAAATGGAAATGTAACTGCATTTCCCGCCAAACACCGCTACAGTGAGGTCAGGCTTCGGAACCAAAGGCTTTGGTTGAGGACACTAATCGTCTTCCTGTCTGGGTGTGGGCACCCTGATAGTATCCGGAGACCTGAATGCCGGCTTAGCGTATCTGAGACTTACTTAGGAAGTCGATATGGATTGGACTCAGTGTGTGCGGACAATGGTAACGATTGTTTCAGCTGTGTGCTGACCACAGGCTGTTTTTATGCAGTACTAATTTCCGAAATGGCCGAAGTCGTCTGTTCACATGATGTCCTCCAAAGGCTTGCCGAACATGAACTCAAATCGACCACATTGCCATCAGTTACCGACTGACTGCCGGTCGTTTTGGAACACATTTGTGGACTATGATCACGCACTCGTCCGGAGTCGCTTCTCCCTTCTATTTCCAGGACCGCATAAGGTGCGGAAAAATTGCCTGGCAACTGAAAGACTGACAGACCCGGATGTTGGACGAACTTACCAAAATCGTCTTCCGGAGTCTCTTCCAAATGCTTCACCATCAGATGCCAACTGATACTGGAGCGAGATTGCCACCTATTTGCATAGTGCTGGGAATTTCGCCTGTGGCACGGCACCGCCAGGCTTACTCCAGCACCGAACGGTGGCACTTTAAACCTCGAGGAACCCTGAACGGTGAACGTGGAACCCTCAACTGCCTCGGAATTTTACAACTGTATGTTCTCTAAAGTGCCACTGGGCCTCTGGTCCGGAAGACCTCCCACCGACATCTTTAATGCGGGTGAAAATCTCAGTCAGCCCTTGTCTGACATGTTTGCTTGCATTTGGGAAAAGGAGTCTGTCCTAGACAATCGGAGAGTCGGTGATAGTGCCCATTTTTTTTAAAAAAAAGGGCCCGTAGTGAGTATGGTAACCACAGAACGATCAGCTGGACCCCGGTCGTCAGTTGTACTTTGTCGCCTTACGGTGGCTCGTGAGACACTGACTCGAGAGCAGCAAGCGGGATCCCGGCCTGGTAGGGGTTGTGTTGACCAAATCTTCACACTTCACGAGGTGCTAGAACAACGTCATACGTATAAGCGACCCACAATTCTAGTATTCCTGGATTTCCAAAGCGCTTTTGACTCGGTTGACCGGTCTGTTCTTCTTGACACGCTTGCACACCAAGGAATGTCTCGGAAATTAGTGGACATAATAAGCTCTTTGTATTCTCAGACTTCCGGATGTGCGAGATTATACGGCTAGCTCCCCAGAAGCTTCCGTACACAAAGCGGTGTCCGTCAGGGATACCCAATCTCTCCATTCCTGTTTAACTTCGTGATCGATGAAATCATGGAAGGTCTCCAAACCCCCGGCGTTCAAATGGCCTGTGACGAAAAACTTGTCGACCTGGAATATGCAGACGATATCGTTCTCATTTTCGGGGAGAACGCGCAGGTGTTTTTAGATGAACTCATCAAGGTCATCCCTTTGGTATCATCCTTTGGTATGCACTTTACACCCACAAAGTGTAAGGTCATGTTCGGGGACGTGCGGTCACTGAACACGCCACTTACAATCCAGGGAGAGGTATTGGAAGTTGTGGAGCGTTTTACGTGTCTTGGAAGTTGTATTAGTTCTGACTGTAGTGTGACAGATGAGGTGAATGCACGAATCTGCAAGGCTCG
>NW_008751866.1:411296-421709 GCF_000715545.1 Opisthorchis viverrini
CCCGTCCACCTTTACTCTTTTCTTTACAATAAGGCTTTCAAATAAATCATGGTTGTACGGCAGTGAAGCATTGGTGTTGAACACCGATGTCATGTTGTCGATGATGATGATGATGATGATGCAGATGATCAGGCCACAAGTTTTACCGGAAGGCACGGACTTTTTTGGGGGAATAATCGAAACCTGCCCGCATCCGGTGACGCCTTGCTTTCTCTTCTCCACAATCGATCGACGCGTGTCTGGCATGTTTGAATATCTATTGGACGAGTCGCTGGTCGTAACATTGCCTTCTACGTAGACCGATTTGGAAAGTTCATAGGTTCAATTCATTAGCACTGTTCGGTGTCTGTAAGCGATGAGGAAGTAAAAAAACACTGGCAAATTTCCAGCCCACTTGCTGTGCTGATCAAATGTTGCCTCGGTCAGCTAAACAATCAAATTTGATGTGTTTTTCGGGTCGAGATGGGGGAATTTTTGTGGTGCAAGAAGAGAACTGGTTGAAAAATGAACAAATGCTCCAACCCAAGCCCAAAATGAAGCTTTACAGTAGTTCACAGCGAGAATAATTCATTGGACAACCGAACCCAGTATTACGGTAGAACACAATTACCGGATCAGAAGTAATCAACCGACTAATTTCACGCAGGTAGTAAGATCACTCAACCAGGGTAGCCACACCATGAGTCCAAACTAGCACCAAGACACCTGTCAGAGATTTGTTCGCCTCACATATAACACACCGACTTCGAAAGAAAAAAAACACGCAACTTTTGAACCAATAAGAGCATCAATTGCGACAACCCTTCACCAATGAAACCCATGGACCCATGACGTTACACACAGAGGTAGAGAATGAAATCAATAACATTCCGAGGAATGGGGGGAAATGTCTTTAAAGAGATTATCGTTGAAAACCGTCAACAAAATTTGCCTTTCGTCCACGCGGGTCAACCGTTGTCCGTCAGCGGATGGATTACCAAGTGTTTCGAAGCTAAACCAAACCGTCCCTTTTTCTGGCTTACCCCCGAATGGCATGAGGAGACGGTAGTTGTTGTTTCGAATGAAATCCACCTGTATTTCATGTGATAATGATGTGAGTACAGTAAAATAATGAGACGTGATCCTTACGCGCATGCTGAGGATGGGCTACCTGAGTAGTGGGCTAAATCAATTAGAAAGTAGCTGGGTACCGACAGCACCACAGTGACTTACTTATCATGAGACGTTTTCACACATACTGTGTGTGTGTGTGTGTCAAGCACTCAACACTTTGAAATACAAACCTATTTGGTCGACGGGGAAAACTCAGCGAACTAAAATGAACCATTCACCAAGAGCAAAGGTCACCAAACTACGAAGAGAAGCGGCAAGTAGTGACATTGAGGAATTCGGAGAAACGGGACACCTTGGAACTAGCCGAACACATCCTGGCCGAGACCACATGTGCAGAAACAACTCTGGGCCAACAACAATGTGTGACGGAATGTTGCTCACAGCCATGCACCTGGTAAATCAAGGGGACAGAGTAGAAAGTCACCAGCCACGCTAGGTAGAAGGGGGGAATAACCCAGGGCTGGTAGTGAGCTGAATTATTATCCAATGCAGCAACTATAGTTCATGACATGCGAGTCTTTGTGACCACGTGAAGCCCACCACAAAACATGATCGACTGATATTGATTAGTGCGCCACATAAGACAAAAAACGAAGCGAACTTGCCTCCTAGTGACAGTAGACATAGTGGCTGAATACAAAAAAGAAAGAAGTAGGGGGGGGACGAGAGTTCGGATACAAGAATCGGTGTGACCAGGTACAACGTAAAGGGGGGAGGTGAATAAAACCAGAGGGAATTTCTGTAACCCAATGTTGACCTGAAAAATTCAATTTACCACACAAATAACTTAGACATAACTTCTGGAAAATGGTGTAGCTCGCAGCTTTCGAAAGATTCAAGGCGCCATAAACTGGATAGATTCTGGAAAGAATCTGGAAAAGCTGCAAATCACCTTGTAGGTGTGTGAAATATGGCAAAATGACAACAAAGAAACTCTTGATCTTCCAAGATTTGGGGTTAGGCATGACAAATGGCTCAAAAAGCTTCCTCCCGGAGTATGACTCCGGACGGTTTTCTGCGCACAATAGTGTCAATATTAGGAACAGTTAGCCGGACGAAGAAGTGTTATCCCCAAATCTTCGATGTAAATATCAGGGGAGCGTTCAAAATTAGGTAAAGGATGGTACGGACCATCAACTATCGTCTCCCAATCCCTATTGTGGGGATTGGACACCGGGAAAGTGGACAATTTCATCCAACGGGTCACCGGGTGGAACTGATTCTAGAATGTTTTTCGCTGCAAGGGCACTTGCTGTTCTTCCTCGAAGAAAAGATATGCCCACAGAAATTTACTGAGCTACCAACCGAACACGTGACTGTCAGGTCACCCCGTTCATGGGGACAAAGTTCGATTGATAAGCTAACCCCCTAGCAATCATGCGCCTGTTACGGTTTCTGGGTCACATTGTGTTTTAATTCGATCTCCCTGTCTTTTATCTTCCCTCGATGCAACTGGTTTATCTTGATATCTGGTGACAGGTGCAGACATACGGGAAAAATCAGTTGTTCAGAGGAACATTCTAAATCCTGCTATGGAAGTTTTTCACCCGAAATTTAAGCACAACGAAATATTCTTAGTGTTCATGCTCATGAAATGCAAGAACATGATGGTGCTGATAATTTGCAAACCAATTCGGAACGTCACTGCCTGCTTTTCAGGGGGATTACTTTGCTCTGAAAAGCCACAAGTTTTCCGTTCGCCACTCGGTGTATTCTGTTCGCAATGATACTCGACGAGTATGCTGTCTGCTCTGACGATCTGCAGGGTCCACCACACCGCAGCTACTTTTTTGAGTATCTACCGGCAGACAGCAAACACACCCTGATAGCGCAGACTCACTGCGAGTAAAACATCATTTCGGCACACACACTTACATCTTGGAGGCAGCCTTATCGAGGAAAGTGGCCTGTTTGTGGACTAGTATACCTCGAACAGCTGTAACACCCTTCTGGTGGTGCCTGGCTGCCATGTCACCCGAAGGAAGCACGAGGGCTGGGATACTGTCAGGTTGCCCAAGCCTAGACAGGGGAATTCGAGAGGCAGAGGTCGGGTTCGAACCACGGACTTGCCGGTCAGTAAATTCACGCTCTGACCACTTGGGCCATCTCGCCTCTGAACAGCTTGCGAATTCTGGTTTGGTTTTCCAAAAGGTTTGGTGACATTCGGTAGATTTATTGCTAGGCAACGTTTCGCTTTTCACACAAAAGCTTCGTCAGGCCAAGTGACTAGGTTCCGAGGTTGGTGGAGATTTAAGGCGGAAGGAGAACCAATCAGCTAAATCAAGCTAAATATCTGTTGGGTATCGGCCGAGGGATTTTCGGTGGTTGAGCAAGTGCTGGATCGGTGGGGAAACCTACATGTGTTTGGGTTCAACCTAGGGTCTAGTTCTTCTGGTTCGGTTCATTTGATGGTTCCTCTTGAACTTCGTTTGAACCTTCTGTCCATCTGTGTGATTGAGCTAGTGCTAAGATAGTTGTGTAAGGGGGATGCTGTGACCTTTGCTCGGGTTGGGATTTCCACCCCCACCCTCCGGTTTTTTCTAATGATCCTAAGTGGATTGACAACCACATGTCACGTGTCAACTCGGCTTATCTAAGACCGTTTTCCGTACACTCGACAGTTCCACACCCTCGATTCTATTCATTTAATGAAAGACAGACTCTATCTGCGGGATAATGAAACATTGGTTTCCAGCTTTTTTTACCGGGACGTGAGCAGTAGGGTTCCAGAGAAGATGTATAAGCTGATTCCATACTTTGGGGGCACTGATTAAATTCTCTAGCTAAACACTTTGAGAAGGCAGTTTATAGTAGTTGAACAGATTCACCAGAAGTGCTTCAAACTTTGGAAAATGGTAGCATACCAGATGGTTTATTCTTGGCGTGATCATCATCACGAGAAGACATCCACAGCCAAGTGAGAATGCACAGTCATTTAGAGCTTCCAACGTACACAGCAGAAACGGAATCATATGAAGTGGACAGCCTATTGAACGAGATTACCTAAAGCTAATCTCACCAACAGAAAAACTTCATTTTGGCCGACAGACGTCTCATCTTCCTGTTCATCTCAGCATTTCCGTTCGTTTCTCCGAAAAATATTGACAGTAATTTAAAATTAGACTAAATACGATTCTCAAATGTCGAGAATCTTTCCACTTAAAGCATTTTCACTTCGGTATTTGCCTTCGCAGCATGAAAAATTGCTTATCTGTTCATTTTTCAGGTGACATGCGATGGCAAGTAGCGTCTTGACGTTCAGCCATAGGGGTATCACGCACCAAAGGCCTCCGCGTTTTCCAAGAAACCTGTTCTCATATTGTTGTTGCTGTCGTTGCCTAAATACCTCAACTACTGCTACTTTCATTGGCTTATTCCCGGTCGATTCTCCACACAGTGGATGTTTGCACAATCATTCAGTTGCGGTGGAAACGGTGAAAATTACGGGAAGTCCAGCTAATGTGTGTCCCACTCCAGCTGTGAGTTAGTTTGGTATCGGTTTTTAGGGGGTTGATTACAAGAAGTTGAGCCACAAATTAAAGGTGAGAGCGCCTATTTGTTGTCGTACTTACGATCTGCTGCTTCGTTGCGGTAAACGGCAATCCACGGACGCGCACCACGACTTGTTCCCCGTGAGTCAGCTGACTCAGAAACTCCGACACCAGTGGTTGGTCACCTAATTAAGCATAGGAACAAAAGTAATTATAGCAGAGTGCCTGTCGTGAGCCTCATCTGGACAGCAAGAGGTAACAGGACTGACTGGTTGATTCAAAATGGAACGAAAATCGATAAATGCGACAAAGGTCGGCCAAACTGAGGAATTGACACAAAAGGGCACAGTCAATATCAAACGTGAACTGATTGTTTGACGGATGAATGGAACCATATTCTATGCGTAATTTGACCACGCCACTAATCAGCCACTCATGGTTCATATGGTCTAGGACTTAGCTACCAACTAGGGGGAGGGGTATGAGTTCGAATCATCTTAGAGATGCGTATGATGCGTTCTTGTTGACCCTCAGGCACAGATTCGCTTCACTTACGAAGTAAAAACTATCCACCACCCCCTTGACACTACAGTTTAGGCTATGGAACCAACAATTGACCACCGACGTTTTCCCAATCTGACGTGTGACATGGTTCGTTCGGCGAAAAACGCACTGCGTGTGTCAGAATCCTTCATTGGAACTGCTCGAATCACTTTTATGGTTTCGTGCTTGTTACATTAGCAGAAAGTATGGCAGTGGATCTCAAGGGTGGTGTGTACGGGATCAGGTCTTTGACGGCTGATTTCCCAGAATTATTTCTTCTGTTGGACGGTGTCCATGAACTTTCAACGAGTTGATGAGAAACGGGTTGTTTCGTTGTGCGGATGACGTACACCAAAGCAACCCAGGCCGGGTAGCTGGCTTAAACTGAATGCGGTTCATGTGATTAGAAAATAATGAACAATCTATATGGTACCTAAAGTATAAAACAGTACTATCCGGTTGATCACATAAAGGAAAAACTGAGTCAGTACAGCCGTTTGATCTTGAGACTTGCAAAAGGAGTCTGGCAGAGTATACACTCATTTTCAAACTAGTTTGGTTTTTTCGAGAGACTCGCCTGGAACCCAGCTAAATCTCTCGTTTGTGATGTTCTCAGGAAACTGAATGTGCTGCACCAGGCCGCCTCATGATTCAGCTGATACGATACTTGAGATATCATGATAGATTGTGGGACGATCAAGTAGAACATAAGGTTGACGGAAACCCGGGGACTGTGCCTACCTGATGAGCCCCAAAAAGGGCGAAACCGGTCGTGGGCTGTCGGTGGCAGTTCAGCAACCATATGAGTAGTACATTACAGTCTGGCAGATTGTCTAATTCACGTCCAAATAACTCTCGCTTGGATAATTCTCTACCTGATTTATTTTTGCGGTTTGGTACACACATCAAACGTAGGGTTGTGCTTCTACTAGACCGAGATCATTAAAAGTGTCTGCCCTCTGCTACATCAGTGTTCTAGTGTTGGTGTGAACACTCCTGAAAGTCAAGTAGAACATAAGGTTGACGGAAACCCGGGGACTGTGCCTACCTGATGAGCCCCAAAAGGGCGAAACCGGTCGTGGGCTGTCGATGGATTTTCAGCAACCATATGAGTAGTACATTACAAAGAGTCTGGCAGAGTTTTAGTCGGTAAAATAAACCACGTCAACAAGGGCAACAACACCGTCTTCAGTCGGCCTCAAATCGCGTGAAACTTTGTCGATGAGGCGAAAACACAGAACGCAGCTCAGGACTTTCGGATAAGTCAAAAGTAAACTGATCGATGCAGTGGTCACAGTAACATTATCCCAATGAGGGCTTACTCATCAATGGTCGAAGGACGTTAGGTTCTCTTGATTGGACTGCACTACTCGATCACCTTGAGTGATCAGTGAAGTTTAACGCTTTGTCTGGTCCTAGCCAAGTGAATTTCTCAGTGACGAACTGAAGCTTCTATCGTGTAAAGCCGTGTCGGACTTTGGACGAATGTTACTCATCCCCTCTCAATCGTCTTCTGTTAGTTTTGTTGACATACGGTTTCGGTTCTCCCTAAAACTTCAAATCGTTTTAACGAGTTCATTGTGGGGTTGTTCAGATGTAGCGCCTTTTCGGTACCACTCGCAGAAAGCCCGGGGGATATGATACTGCCAGTATGCTCAAGCGAAGTGCCGCAGTTGGGTTCGAACCACGAACCTTAACCACTGAGCTATCTTGAGTTTCCGGTAGCATAAGACGAAAAGCATGAATTTTTCTCGAGACAGCTTTCATAAGCAATGACTCTTCTCACTGTTTTACTAAAAAATCCCATCTCATGCTTTTAAAAGGCATTTCCAAGGAAGAATTTTGTTTTTTATTTCCGTTTTTTACAAATGGAGGCTGTCTTACTAGCGGTGGTTGAACAAGAAACAAGTTATAGTCTAAACGAAGCACACTACTTATAATGTTGCTGAAAAATGTTCCACCGCCCTCGAAGAGGCCCATCAAGTAGGTGCAGTCATCGAGTTTCTCTCAATCTTATGTTCCGGTTGGACTTAGATCGGACAAATACTGTCGTTTGTTTTATCAGAACCAAAGATAGTACCTGCCGGATACATGGATTACTTACATTCACGAGAACCGGTGTACCAACGCCTCTTTCCTGACTAGGTGGTAAGTTACCAACAGCCGAGCACACTTTTATATATCACGTGTTTTTGGAATGCTATAAAGTGAGGTCAGTCCAGCAAATACTTCGAGTTACAGTCATGTTACGTCCAAGGAACGCAGAAAAACGAAATCTGTCAGGCGGAAAGCTGACACTGATTTGAACAGTACTGGTAAAAACGTTTGTCACCACAAGCCCTGCTGAGTAGATTCGGATGACTGCAAACGCTCTTCATCTTCTGAGGAAACTGTTTTTACAACAAGCCGACAAACTGGGTCATATTTCGCAGAAAGTGACCGACCACAATGCTGAAAAATGGTAATATGTAAACTTAGAAAAACTGCAAAGGCCACCGGAAGAAATAGTATGATCGGAGAAGGTTCGATTCGCGAGGTGTCACCATGGTGACGTTACCATAATCGCATGCAGTGATCCTATTGACCATACGGGGTTTAGCGCACTGTGACTCCGACGTGTCATCAAAACCTGACTATTCCCCCAGTTTTTCAGTCATCTAATCCACAGGTCGCATTTTCACGCAAATACGCACACGTACGCGACTGTATTTGCGCTTTGTTGGGGAAACTATGGGCTCCGCTCTCACGTTAGATCTCTGGTTATGACAGCTCAACGCAACTACACATGGGACATCGATTCATTTGATTCCACTCGTTCCGGGTCCGGTCGTCCCGGACAGACCTGACCTGGAACGAGTGGAATCGCAAGTTAGCAGAGGGCGAAAGAACAATCACAGTGCCCGAAGCCGATGCAGGCTCGCCAACTGCGCAACCGATGACCATTGGCTGGATGGATCTGCATTTAGACGGTGCCAGAGTACTACAAGCTTTCGCTATAGCAACGGCAAATGGTTCCTAGCAGCACGAGTGAAACAACCTTGCTGATTTCGGTTCCAGGACGCACTGTTGAGTGGATCGCAACTAACTTTATTCGTTTTCGTTCCAAGGCTGAAAGTTTCCGAAGTGAGAAGACGTAGGAAGACAATACAAACCAGTCTGCGGTTGATGATGGTTGTCCTCTGTTCGATCTGAGTACGCAGCAGGACAGCTAACAAAACGGAAACGCTTTCAGCCAGAACGAAAATGAAGTGGATTGGACCGGATGGTACATCTAAGTCTCTTACTGTGTAATGCTGCGGTCCAACCAAGAATTCCCCATGGAGCCGCAATCTCCAAAGTTGTTTCACTCGTACTTATCGAAAGTGCTTGTGATTTTAAGGGAAACTTCCCTTTCTGCTGATTTCACAGCGTAAGACGGTAGTACGCTGTCACGACCTGACTACACGTGTCCACGAGAACGACGCCCGCCTTCACCCGTTCGATGATGTGTGCGGCAAACACAGACGCGTACGTGTGCGAATTCGTGTGCGAAAATGTGGCTTACGGACTCGGTGACCAGAAAACTAAGGGAACGCTCGGGTGCATGCCTAAAACGGAAGGTACATTTCACCAAATTTAGTTTAAGTAACGCCTGCCTGATTGCTGGAGAGCCACGTATGTTATTCCGTAGAAATCCTCTCGAAAACATCTAACATGGTGCGTCTGAAAGTGGAGGAACACTGCGTGGGAAGGGGTTACAGATGTCCAAACACACGATGAAAACAAGAGAGACACAGTGGATAATGCAGGCTCTTATTTTAAAAGAAGTTCTATCGATCGCCTATAAATGGCCATCGATCTGCGACACATTTTAAACCATAGACCTGTCAAACTTTCGGCTTGAAGACTGACAATCATAATGAGATCAGAAGACAAAATCAAGGTTGCTTAGAGGTTTTTTCACTGCCGAACAGTCGGACTATGCTTCGAAAGGGAAAATGTGACTTACATCCAGCACATTGTATGAATTCCCTAGCAGAGGCTGAGTAAACCTGAAGTGTGCTGGGTTTTGTAGGTGTTTGTGCCTGCTTGTCCTTTGTCCCGGCTCGATCTACGCTTTGCTGTGTATCCTGTGGGGTCTCGGGGAACAGAGCACCACAGAACTGATGCTGGTGTCGAGCCAAAGCGAGTTGAGCGTTGAGAGAGGAAGTGAAGGCGACGATGGCAGTGTTACTCCGTCGACCATCCGTAAGACGAATCGCCACACCACCGGGAATCAGATTCAACCCGGTGAAAAATCCTGCTATTATAGATGGGGTAGCACTCCAGGGAACTTGCCGGACTTCCACAACACAACTGTCTTCTAAGCTGATTGTTTTTGGGCTGAACAGAACGGAAAACATTGGTTAGTTTTGGCATCTATGTTGTTTACCTAACAGCCCATGTACATCTACCAATGAAAACTCCCCAGAATGTTGCCCAGGTAACTTACAAAACTTTGTGTTCATAAACGGAGCGGATAATTTGGGGTTCACATATTGGGACTCCTGAAAAACGAAAAAGCAAAACGTTAATCAGAATGATAAGAAGTAATAAAACTTGCGATTTTAACCTAACTGCATTTGAGGAAGGCTCATTCAAGGTGGTGAATTTCTTCGAGCGGAATAGAGGACTGACATCCGTCTGTGGATTTACTGGTGGCATCGAACCACACGTGAGCTAGAGGGAGACACAGATAGAGTTTAACCAGAGCCTGGCATATTTGGGCCTGTCATCCCAAGACTGAAAGCTCTCGCAACCCGAACGGTGAACGTTGCGGTTTCTCACGGATGTGCACCCGCTCGCACCTGCGTATAGCGCTCGGGTGAGGGCTGAAAATTCTACCGTGCGTTTTCTTCGTAAATACAGGGTAGAGCGCGCAAAGAATGGCATGACAATTCAAAATTCATTTCGTGACTGATGTCCTATTTCTCACGGTTGGCCACTTCCAGAGAAAAGAACATCGACCGCTGGCCATTTCAATTGGTAAACAGGTAAATCGACATCTGGACGACTTCAGGTGTGTTGCTTTCCGGGAGGGTGATGATAAAAGCTCAGAAGTGTCTATACGATGTCCAAGTACATCTGTCTCGCTATTGATGCGCGAAGCAGTCACATTCGGGCTCAGGCACACCACAGAGTACAACAGCAACTGCACTTTTGCCACCTATATACTCCATTCATTCATTCATTCATCCATCCATCCATCCATCCATCCATCCATCCATCCATCCATCCATCCATTCAT
>NW_008751866.1:422210-441366 GCF_000715545.1 Opisthorchis viverrini
CATTCATTCATTCATTCATCCATCCATTTATTCATTCATTCATTCATTCATCTATTAATTCATTACTTCATTCATGCATTCATGCATTCAATCAATAAATCAATAAATCAACAATAAATCAATCAATCAAATATACATTCAGCTGTTTATTTCTTCAGTTATTCATCAAATAATCGATCAAATAATCAGTCAAACATTCATTCAATCTTCCACTCATTCGTTGATTTAGCTACTGACTCTTTTAGTTAGTCAGTCAACTTTTCCCACCTCATAGTTCACCATTCAGCCACAAACGTTACATAAATGTACACTGTTTCGAGTTTCCGCACTCTCACTCGCTGAGGACAGAGGAGAATTACGGGAGGTTAAACAAGCATCAGCTGAACTGGTGTGATAAGTTCATACAGATTGATTCGATTTATGGTCGAGCCATATTTCTGGTGTGTCACTTGTAAACGGCTTACTCTGGAGAGGGCGATGGTACGCTTATTTATATCCCCGATCTCAGTCCAATCTGATCCTCTAAGCTTGCAAAAAGTTTGAATGATCTGAGAGGTGATTGCGTGCCCTGTTCGAACGGGTTCCAGCTAGGTCACAACACGAATGAGTGGCACAAAGTGGATGGTGGTACCTCTCTCGACGACAGCGAGGCCTTTCACTCTTCACAGCTTTCCCAGTACACACACCATATAACAGCCAACTAGGTTAGCGTTAAAACTAATCGAAACAAACAATTCTAGGTCAAGGGTGAAACAGAAACCAGTTGAGCAATGGCTGCATGCGCGTAAAGCCACACTAGTTTTGTTGAATTTTCTCGAAACTTTATGTGATACTAGCCTTGTATTCAGTGCATAATATTGGTAGCTCGGGTGAGCTTATCGGTTGTTGACCAGGTAGTTGTTCATTTGTTCGCCGAGCTTGGCAATTGGCCTGCAAACGTTTCGTCGCCATACGAGGAGACATCATCAGGGCGCAGTTGGGTGGGTACTTCCCCCTTGCGTTTATATAGCATTCGAAGGCTATCTGTTATCTTCCGACGTCATTGGCTACTTGACGGGTAACGAATCTGGTGAGTCTATTGGTCCATTTGTGATCTTTGTTGCGTTGTGGTCTGCGTTCCTTTGTGTCGATTGGTTCTTCTGATAACCTTCTAAGTGTCCTGTCTGCTGTCAACTCAGCAAAACCCGTTTTTTATTCGGAGCATATGTTTTCAAGGAATCGTTGATAGGTATCGTTGAGCAACTCCACCAGCTTCGCTATAGAGTAGATGCTGCCGGGAGACACTTCTGGTTCACGCCAATCGTCAGATATCGATTGATGTCAGTGTTTAATTCTATGCGTCATTTTTTGGCGTTGATATTGCTGGACTGTTTAGGCCATTTCCACAACGTCTCTCATTTTCTCAGCATGAGATACTTTGGAGCTCTATCTCACATTCTTAGTAAGAGCCCAGAGGAAAGATGACACAAATGCAGTCGGATTCCTAACAACATCATCACCGTCGACATCGAAAGCATGACGTCCCTGGAAAACCCGGAACTTAGCTGCTGTGCAGTCACAATTGTGAAAAACTTATTGTGAAGAGTAAAGATGGATGGGGAGACTTAATCCTAGCTTAAACACAATCTTTTTGAGGTGCATATGCCTCCAGACATTTCCAGGCAATCTGGAGGGAAATTAACAGCTGGAATGCCAATGACGTCGATTAGTAGCCTTATCTTGTGGCTTCCCCAACGATGTACGGAAAGAATCAAATTGACCTCCTCCTGCAGGACGAGTTACAGCGACTCTAGAAGAGCGTTTTGTAATCTTAGTCCTATTCCTCTGCCAGATCAAAGCTTCCCCAACGATGTACGGAAAGAATCAAGTGGACCTCCTCCTGCAGGACGAGTTACACCGACTGTGGATGAGCGTTTTATAATCTCAGCCATATTCCTCTGTCAGATCAAGGGATGACCACATCTCAGCTCCTACCACTCTGAACTAGGCACGGAAAGCAACATCCCTTCGGTAACTGATGGCTCAACATGCCTAACAAATGGCCGAATGACCACAGTTTCTGGTGGTGGACGCATTTTTCGACTGAAGACTCCGTTGCTTAATCAGTTATACGTTTTCTAAGTGCCTCATTACGGGTTTGCCGACACCCTCGCGCACGAGTTGTGTTTCCGAGACAATGGTTGTCGAAGACCGGAAGACATTTCAGTTCAGTTGCTCGCGGAGGCCATATCTTGCATCCGTACAGCAAAACGCCCGTACTGTAGCCTGATACACATGTCCCTCAAGATTTAGGGTTGTGCCACTCTGTCGCCATAGGTAGCTCAAATTAGAAAAGGCAATCCAAGCCTTGGGAATTTGCGCGTTTACCTCGTCTGTCAAACTATCATCAGAACTAATAAAACTTCCAAAAAATCTAAAATGCTCTACAACTTTGAATGCTTTTTCTTGGGTTGTAGGTGGCATGTTCAGCGACTGCATATCGAAAAGTGCACAAAGCGCGTGCCAGAGGATGGGTTTACTTTGACCAGTTGATCCAAAATGCCTGCACCTTCCCAGTTTCGAAGATGAGAATGATAGCATCTGCATATTCTACATCAGCAGGGTTTTACTCTCGAGCTATTTGAACACGGGGTTATGAGGACCTTCAAGCTTTGGCCTTATTTTCTCATCGACCACTAGGTATTTTTAGTGAACATCACTTAGTAGGAAGGTCACATTCCTGGAAGAGAACGCCCAGAACCTACAGCTCCACCAGAAACTCAACAGGAAAGCCGGCAAGCTTCCAGGCCAGTCAATCATTCAATCAATTCAGCAAAAGCTGATGAGTGTTCTTGCACGCCACAGAAGCACGACCGAATGTGATCAGCGTTCAGGCATTTCATAGAGACACGATTGATGTTGATGGGTGTTCACTAACGCCTATCAAACAGCCTGGACTAATGTCAGAAAGTCCCCTTTAAATAGCGTGGGGCCATTGTAACTTTTGCTCTCGCACTCGCTTGTTCTGAGTATAGCGGTTGTGTTCCCTTCTGTGAGTCTTTTTTCTCCGGCACTAGGCACTGGAGCGGGTCAGCAGCAGGTACGACAGATTGACGAATCAGCAGACATAACCCCAATTTGTGTACGGAGACTTTTGGAGAGCTTCCCGCATATTTCCATGCATCAGGAAGCCCCATTAGAAAAATAACTCACTACGTTTCCTCACCAATCGAGGTGACATCATCAATGCGTTATTTGGGAGTATAGTGGTGCGTGGCGGTGAGTTAGTGATAGCACAACCACCGCTACGCACCACTGCGCTCCCCAATAACGCACTGATGATGTCAACTCGATTGGTGATGAAACGTTTGCAATCAAATTGCCGAGCTCAGCGAACAAGCTAATGACCATCTACGCTACCTGAAGTACCAACATTTTCCTCTACAGAAAACCTACGATATTCACGAGCTTCTGGGGTATTCCTTGCTTGGCAAGCTTATTTTAGAAGACAGACCGGTCCGTCGAGCCTAATTTGTCTTGTAAATCCAGAAGTACCACTACCGTGGATCGTGCATACGTGTTCTAGCACCTGAATGCGTGTGAAGACTTGGCGAACGCAACCAGGATGGGATCTCACTTGCCTCACGGTCAGATTCCTGTTAGCACCTAATTGAAAATATAGTCGGAACCACGTGTAGTCAAACCAAAAGGTGGAAGGACAAGTCGCATTAATTACTCAAGTCTTCTTTCCGAAAATTGTGTAACTTACCTTTCTCGGACAAAATATTGATCAGCCTTGCAATCTGTTCGGTCTTGTTTAACGAGACACCGGCGGTCACATTATCGTGATTAACATCCATTTCTAGTGCTGTACCGCGGAAAAAACATAACACGATTGTAGAACGAAAATCGTTTTCACTAGAAAAGTGAAAACTGGATACTCAAAGATTATGATGTAAATCCTATTAGAGCTTGCATGTATTTAAATGGTATAAGCATCCGATCAACCTTAGTCAGCTTTCCCTGTTCCAAATCCCCAAGCGTTTTGGAGTAAAATCTCTTTCACTTGATACCATTTCCTTCCATTTTAACGGGCTTTTACGCTCATTCATTCTAGCTATACATCAGAACCAAAGTTCTCTCAGTGTCATAATTTTTGTTGTTGATAAATGTCCGAAACTGTACATTCAAATTTACACCCGGAACCCTGCTTTCCAACCTTCGATCAGCTGATTGTCGAAAAAAAGTAACCAAACTAAAAACCCTGTGGAGGTCACATCCAACAAACTACGAAACAACGCGTCACCCACCACTTTCTGTGAACGGAGGTTGGTGCCTTGAAAGTGGTTTTGCAGGACACCTCACAACAACGCGAGGCAAAGCGAAGCAAACAATCTAATTTCTGGTTGTGCTGAGGATGCACTAGTTGAAATCAAACTCAAGCCATGGTAATTCTGCTGCATCGTAGCAGAACACCCCAGAAGTCAAAAGTGATAGGAGGTCTCGTGACTTCCGCAATGCTGTTTCATATGCCGAATGAATCTATCCAACTGGGTCACATGACGATACATCCACATTTCACAACATTAGTGGTCTGAAATAAAATGCCATCCTTAGATATACACCCATAATTTCCCAAAAGCATGGAGCAACTTTTAGCATTTATCGATGGTTTTACGAGACTCCGACATTGCCTTAAACTATCACCAGTTCGTTGCAACTTGCTTGAACCACTTGTAGGGCACGCATTTACCTGCATCATTGTTGCTCCGTATTTTTGAAAACTCCCACTGGCATCATATTAGAGTGTTAATTACACACTACTTACTATACTTCAGTAGCTGAACAGTGGATCTATGTGAATGCCGACTGTTGGAGGCGATGCAAGTTAGTCTCAATTTGTTCTTCATAATCCCGGATAAACCAAAGGAATAAGTCATCACCACGGTACGGCGGTGGGTCATTCACTTCCTTATAAAGGTTTTAAAGCGGAAATTATCAAACATCACATCATCTGCTGGGTCGCGGAAGTCCAGCGTTGGACATTGATATTCTAGTTTGGCTTGCGCGTCAATAAGAATAAAATTAAAGCTTTCTCTTTTTTCGAAAAAGCTTGGTGGCAATCGGTAGATTTATTGCTAGGCAATGTTTCGCTTTTCACACAAAAGTTTCGTCAGGCCAAGTGACTAGGTTCCGAGGTTGGTGGAGATTTAAGGCGGAAGGAGAACCAATCAGCTAAGTCAAGTTAAATCTCTGTTGGGTATCGGCCGAGGGATTTTAGTGTGTTAGAATGGTTGAACAAGTGTTGGGTCGGCTGGGAAACCTACATGTGTTTGGGTCCTGCCTAGGGTCTAGTTCTTCTGGTTCGGTTCATTTGATGGTTCCTCTTGAACTTCGTTTGAACCTTCTGTCCATCTGTGTGGGTGAACTAGTGCTAAGATAGTTGTGTAAGGGGGATGCTGTGACCTTTGGTCGGTTGGGGTTTCCACCCCTACCCCCCGGTTTTTTCTAATGATCCTAAGTGGATTGACAACCACACCGTCACGTGTCAACTCGGCTTATCTAAGACCGCTTTCCATACGCTCGCTAGCTCCACACCCTCGATTCTATTCACGCTGTGATGCTTAGTGATTTCCACCGCCTCGGCTATCAGCCGTTGTGGTGTGAATCGCAGTCCCCGTCTTAAGACTTCCACATTCTCCAGATCTATTCTATGTCCCGTGTCTAAGGCATGTACCGCCATCGCTGAGTCTTTGACCAGCGTTTGGTATTCTTCTGCATTCCTTGGTGGCTTGTTAATCCTTCTTTTATGCTCACCAATTCTGGTGTGCAATTCCCTGGCAGTTTGTCCTATATAAACCTTAGCACAATCGTTGCAGTTAATTTTGTACGCACAGTCCCTAGTCCTTTCAGCTGGTAGAGGTTCTTTCAACTGGACCAAAACTGAGCGTAGCGTTTTTTCCTTCTGAAAAGCTACTCGAATGTTGGCTAAGTTCAACAACCTTCGAATAACCTCCGATGTTCCTGCTTTATATGGAATGACTGCTGTGCCAATCCATTCCTTACTGGGTCTAGATACTTGGGCCAATATCTTTCTTGGTTGATGCCTAAACAAAATCACTGGGTATCCTATTTCTTGAAGGTTGTTGGAAATCTCGATTTGAGCTGCCGTTCGGTTGATCTCTTCCGTGCTTTCTCCTTAGGAGGATTTTCTCTGGCTCTGAAGCTGATGGTGATTTCGATGTATTTAGTTGCCATTGTGTGCAGTGACGAGGATTTCAGGGTGTCACTTTAGCACACAACTCTATGGATGCAGCGAAATGTAGGATTTAGCAGCTAGTTACTGTAAAATTCAGAGGTTTTTCTGGATAAAAATTGGGCAACAGAATTACTGGTGCGCATCAGTGTCTTGCTCGCTGCGTCTGGTGGTCAAGTGTGCATTTGGACAGGCGACTCCACCGCTTGCAAGATCATAATCAGAATTCAGTAGTGTTTTTCCAGTGTTTTTTTGGCTGGTGCACTGGATTTATCTAAAACCTATACCGGAAATTTTGGGATTAATCCACGGCGTTATTGAATTGGGGCCCAAGAATTTACCACAGAAAGTTGGCAACCAAGCTTCTGAATTAGAAAAAAAACTCAGGAAGTTAATTTCTAGTCTTCGCATATTGAACGAAGTTGAAATCAATGTCGAAGCGAGCGTTTTCACGGAGGGTGGTCTTGCATAGATGTCATGTTCACTCATCTGGACAACTGTGTTGCATACTTTTCGTTACCAACCAAAGTGCCACAATAAGTGCGTAAAAAATCCTTCAGCTGTAACACCCCTTCGGTGTCTAGCAAAGAAATGAGGCTGCTTAAAAAATCCTTCAGCTGTAACACCCCTTCCGGTGTCTAGCTGCCCGAAGGAGGCACGAGGGCTGGGATACTGCCAGGTTGTCCAAGCCTTGACAGGGGAAGCCGAGTGGCAGAGTTTGGGTTCGAACCACGAACCTTCCGTTCAGTAACTTCGCGCTCTAACCATTTGGGCCATCTCGCCCCATAATAAGTGCATAATAAGGTACCTGCGCATCGTAGTGCGTCGTTTGTGGGCGTTGAGCAGCGCTGTGTCTGTGTGTATATACCTCTGTTGTTGACCCTGATGATGATCTCTGACGGGGATTGGTGATTCGGATGCTCAGCCTCGCATGATGAACGATTGGCCAGCTCCTTGTTTGGTCGGCGTCTCGTGACCTTTGAGTTTGACCTCTCCGACTCATTCCGCGCCACCTTCAACCTGTCCATTCCACAGTTACTACTGTTGACGCCCGACTCGCTCATCTGATGTTCTGTTCCCTCTGCATTCTCCAATTATATTGGCGAATATTGGCTTGTAGTGGTACGTAGTCTGAGGCAATGTCCATATGTCGATCGATTGAGTTTGTGGCGGATTGCCATGCTTTTAGAGAATCTCTCGATTACCGTGACAAATCTTTTGGATTCAGTTTGTGCCCTTCTTGATCTCAGTATATTAAAACCAGAGAGGCAGATAATGTTTTCTAGAACTGGTATTGTTTTTTTACTTGTGCAGACAGTTTTCGTCCTCGTTGTTCCACCATAGTATTTATGTCAACCCAGAAAGTTAATTCGGTAAGAAACATTGCTTTCGGTATCCTGATCGACTTTCTCCTCGGGTGTTGAAAACGAGCTCCTCAACGTGGCGGTTAGCCTTCGGGCTACCACGATTCCTGTTGACTGTAACAGCTGTGCTGTGATTTCAACTACCGTTTTCGTTGGTAATTGATCAGGTGACTGTTGATTTGTTTGCCGAGCTTAACAGTTGCCTTGCAAATGTTTCGTTACAGTTCGATATGGCATATTCAGTGATCCGTTGGGTGGGTAGTCCCCCTTTTCGTAATTGCGTTTATATGGTTCACAAAGAGTAGCTTTGGAGTGTAACTTGACTGGCCAGATTCTGATTGGTCTGATCACAATCTGTATTGCGTTGTGGTTTGAAGTTCTTGCTTGCTGGCAAGTCAATTGCGAAGCCTGGAGATTTGATCAGCAGCCACGTGATTATTTAGCAATTAATGCACCCAAGCTTACCACTATTTCAATACGGTTTTCACGTATGGCAGGACGACATTATGCCTGTATGTTCAATCTATCATCTCGTCACTAGCTAACGAGTAAGCCGTGTGAACTGATGTTCGCTGAGTTGCCAAGCTGCAGGCAGGTAGATGTAAGTTCACAGGGCACGTCGCGTCCTTCTATTCTCCAATTGAGATTCCAACCTGCGAGGGAAGTCAGTTTTTGCCATTATGCATTTCAGGAATCCTTAGGATGATTCCACTCGCCTCGTAGCTGAAGAATAAACCGTTTGGCGACGAGCGCCTAATCAACAGTATGATTAACTAGCACTTGCATCTGATATATCACTGCGAAAAATCCCTTTACCTCCTTATACTATCAGCCATCTGTGAGTAGCCCAGAAGAGATAAAATCCACACGACGGGTTAGTTAGCCGAGAAGTCGACGGGCCAATCGATATTTTGACCAACTGGTGTGAATCAGGTGACCGAAGGACAAGCGCTGTCATATCAAGTGAAACAAGCAGAACATAAGGTAGAACATACGTCGAACACAAGGTTGACGGAAACCCGGGGACTGCGCCTACCTGATGAGCCCCAAAAAGGGCGAAACCGTTCGAGGGCTGTCGACGGATTTTCAGCAACCATATGAGTAGTACATTACAAAGATGTCACATCCTGTTTTAATCACACCGCCAGTCAGTCACTGATGACCGAACGGTTTAGTCTTCAACTACGGGAGGTTGCAGATTCGGACCGTTGGAGACTCGTGAGATTTGCACTGCTGGTGAGCGCCAACAAGGCCGAAGCATGCCTACAGTGCTGCTCGCTTTTTAGGGATGGACTGAATTCACCTGCAGGGCAAAATCACGATCGGAGGCTTTCGTGCCATCCCCTAATATCAAAACCATCAGCAGCTGTGGCCGAAAGTTAGAGTGAATCGTATGAATTTGAAGCCTGGCATAATTTCCGCATGCCTGAGCATTAATTGAGCGGTGACTCATCTGAAAGCGATTGCTGAGACTGCTTTGTATCGTGAGTTACGAAGTATGATTCCATTCGAAAATTTGGTCCAGCAGGCAACTACTAACAAGCAAACTGATTCAGACACCAGATTTCACGGTGTTTTTGATGGTAGGAAGTTGTTGTGGAAAAAACCGACCTCGCAGTACAGCATAAAGGAGTAACGTGTGTGGACCAATTACGAATATGTAATTAGTTAGATTATATTGGATTCTATTTGGACACATTTATGTCCTGTGCCCCGCTGGTGGATGACTCTAGGTAACTACCTTGTCAAAGTTTACTCACCTTTCATGACCAAAATGACCCTCCACCACCTCGTGAATTTTGTGACCGAGACCTGCTAGGTCGTTCGAATTTTATTCTACTAGGTGATTCGATTTGGGGACTAAACTAACAACTGTGCATTTTCAGGTCCGGTGGTTTGTGACGAAATAAAATGCACGACGTCTATTGGTCGAGGTTTCGGCCACCTTGATTGACCTACTCGTGGTGACCGAATGTATAGTCCATTCAATCCAATATGATAATCGGACAAGTAGTCGAACATTGGGTAGTCATTTTGAACTAGTCTAACCGTACATTTTGTACACCACAGGGTTGCTTTGTCCGTTTGCAAAGCGCTGGCTTTTCGTCTTTGTTAGGTGAAATCCCCCACGGATCCCGCTTTACCGCTCGCACTCAGGTGCTGCTACGGCCGAGAAGTCCATCCCATGCAAGATTGGCCAAAAATTCGGGATGCTTGCCGGCCCGGCATCAAGCCGGGATCTGATTGGTTGAAAGTCTGGACCCAACAGCCAATCATGACCCAGTATTGGCCGAATGCCGGGCACATCCAGAACGCGTCAGAATTTCCAGAAATTTATAGCCGTCTACGCTATGTATACATGAAGCGCTGTACAACTGCTCCTGACTTCGTTTTGGGCGTTCAGATACCTTGTGCACCTTAGGTGGTTGTTTTGACGTGAACCCTAGCTTGGGAGGCTCAGACCGAGAACTAATCTGAGAAAAATACCGTTACTACAGTCTTACATGCTATTTATCCACCAAGGCAAGTAGTAGGGAACCCTAACGTGGCTGTTGGCTAATTACCATGTCTTTGGCAGTTCTGTTTAGTACGATCAGCACATTTCATCAGTTTCTGGGTGAGGTGTTGAAAATGAAATCATTCTCTCCACAAACTCACAAGTTACATGGGTTACATCAGTTTCGTAAGTTCTGATGACACGAAGGTTAGCTTACCAGTCACGGCCTCCATCAAATTCGTGATCCGTTTGTTACATGAGGAAGCGTCTGTTCCCGTTTGATCCCCGAATGCCTGTCTGCACCAATCCAAAATGCTCACATACAAACACCAAGGTGTTCGGTGCATCAGCGCACGATCGATACCCAGGTAGGCTGCTTGTGGTTGCAAAACGTTTCTGAGTTGAACATGTCCTTCGGTGACCACAATTAGGGCACTTTGTTCCGGATCTTCACCAACTGGAACACTGTGACCCTGTAACCAGCTGATGATCTTGGGAGACGCATTCAGAAAAAAAACCGTAGCTTAGCCATGAACATTGGGAGATTTTGGAAAACCGGTTAGAAAACCTCGGAATAGTGGATAAGAGATGTAAAACTGTTCAGTAAAATTGTGAAGATACGGAAGGAGCTGTTACACCGAAATCAGTAAGAACTGATTCTTATTCTAATTTAGTCTTTAGCTACATAGAAAAGAGGAACGAACATTTCTAGCAGGGATGATTTGACCAATCACGTTTACACAACAGATGGTATGGCGAGAAGGAGAGCAAACCAGGTGGAAATGAGATTAAGCTATGGGTAGCAGCTCTCTATGAACATATCCGAATTCGGATGATCTTCATTCTCGATGAAGAATTGCCCTACTGCTTCTAGGTGACCACTCTTGATTTCAAACGCCTCATGCTCTGTTTGTCCAAACTGGAGCACATACAGGGTCAATATATATCGATCACTGTGCACTTGAAGTGTTGAATTCTGTCAACTACATCCGCTCATGCTGATTGATTTGGAGACATCATCATCATCATCACCATCATCGTCATCATCATCATCTTCATCATCCAGAGGTTTTTGTTGCTCACACTCAGTCAGCGTAATCTCATCTGCTGCGAGAGTGTTGCAGCTGGCCACGTCGTCCTGAGGTCGACACTGTGAGAAGGTCATATGACTGATTCACCGACCTCACAGGAATGAAGAAACCAATGTGGTTTGAAGATCCGATTATATCTTTCTCTAAATATAATCTTTTCCACTTCCTAAGTTCGACGGATTTTCAGCAACCTTATGAGTAGTGCAATACAACTGTATAAGTTCATAAATGTTTACTTTCAGCGATTTTTGTTAAGGGTAAATAGTCGTAGCTGCATAAAATAGTTTTCTCAGATAACTTCACCGCCACTACACTTTACAAAGTTTTGAGTTTATGGCTGGACTTCTAAATCTGAAAATCTGAAGTTCACTTTTTTTGCTATAGACTGATTCTTTTGAAAGATGGAATCTGGTAGTATATCAATGCGGGGCGGTATAATGGAGTTTGGAGCGCGTCTGTTTTAATTCATTCCCATTACCACTGTATTTCACGTCTGAACCTTCTGAATACACCTTTTGAAGTATAAACGGTATTTCAGTTAAAAACAATTTTAAAGTATTTGCAGAATGCGCTTTAAAACCTCTACGTGATAACAAAGATGGGGCCAGTAATGAATTCACTTCAGAATTTACCATGTTCATCGCCTCCGGTAAACTTGGTGAGTTGTAACTAGGGAGTTGTGATGCGTCTTCCCAATGAGCTGCTTTCATTGCATCCAATGATATTGGCACCATATCTGCTGTTGCTCCCGGCTCATGGGTGGGGTCTGGTGTCTGCGGGTTGTGAAGCACATTCTCGTAAAATCCATTGCTCAAGTTGGTCGCGGTTTGTAACCAGTGTGTGTACTCCTCGGATAAGTTGGGTCCAACATGTTCTCCTGGAAGTGGATTTGTCTCTGTACTGCTATTCTGGGGACGCACAAAGCTTTCCGGGCGAATATTCACGGTGAACCGATCAACAGTCTGAATTTGTCAAAAGATGAAATTCGCAATGAATGTTTGGTTAGGTAGAACTCTTGTTTACACAACACACTACCTGTAATGCTGCTGGAAACCCTTTAGATTTTGCTCTTCCTGAGGTTTCTTGCAGTTGGAAAACCAAACTCATTTGTAAGTCAAGTTGATGTTAACGAGCGTCAAGGAAGTAATCATGAACGGCTAACCCTTGGTATGCCATGTGAGAGAGTTTTTCGGCTTGGTCGTTGCTGTGGGATTGGCCACGTAACGTGGCTATCCCTCTGGGCTAGTAGATAGGTACCAAGTCACAAAACGTGCATTTGACGACGTTGATTATAAAGACTGTACGTGGTTGCTAATGGGTCCGAATAGCGCAGTAGGTTGTCTCATCACCAACCGGCAGGTAGGATGAGCCACATGTGGCAACTGAGTCAGTTCCACCTGGGCTTAAATATTTGCACATACAAAGCAGAAATTGTCACTAATAACCCCCGTAATAGATTCAGGCGATTTCTTACGACTAACTGGTTAATAAATTTGATTGGCTGAGAGCACTCGAGTGGATAACCATAAATTTTCGTGATAGCGCCGAGGGATTCGGCCTACGCAAGCAGTCGTGCGTCTTGTTCCTCCAATATTTTTTTTCTCAAAACGAATGGAATTTCGATCGTTGCCTTCCCCGCTTGCTTGTCAACTTTTGTTCGTTTTCAGTGTCATGCTAGGCCTCGGTGTTATTACGCCCTTCGCTAACTCGGCATTTACAGAATGGATGTTTCAGTGTCAATTCACTGTGATTTTTCTATCGTTGGTGATTGCAGCGGTTCGTGTTCCTCCGGTGTTAGGACGGGCTCACGGTGTGGCAAGAGCACAGTACAGCATCAAACCAAAGAAATTAGCATCTCATTCAATTCTTTTTTTCATTCAGATCGACTAGCTTTTTAAATGAAGTTGCTTCATGAGGATCTTGGAATGCTGGATGCTGGAATCATCATCATCATCATCGTCATCTGTAATAACCGCGTACTCGTCGTACAGTGTTTGTGGCTGCCGCGGTTTCGTTCACCGATGTTTCGGGCAGGTGGGGTAGGTAGCTGTGGGTTGCAGGCGGGAGCTGATAAAGTGATACATAATTCCAGCACTGTCAGTGGGCCATCAAGTGGAGGATGGGGAAGAGAGCTGTAGGAAGACGGCAGTCACCAGCGCAGCTGAGTTTGTTGGTAACGGCTTTTATACTTCGCTGCCAAGTCGTTGTTTGACCGCCTCTGGCTCTCTCCCACCCTTCACATGGTAGGGTGAAAAGAGCGCTTCGAGGAAGTCGGCATACGCAACACGTGGCCAAGCCAGCGCAACCAACGCAGTGTGATCAGTTCGTCTATCTGGGGTGAATTGTCTCTCCCGAATACCGTTCGACGGAACTCGATGTTTTTCTATCGAGATCCAGCTATGCAATCGAACTGATTGCCACCAAACAACCGATCTTATTCTGGTAGTGAGTCACGAGTAGATTACTCAAGGCTTGAATGCTACTGTTCAGGTCCCGTTGACTGATCAGCAATGTTTAGACGGGGTATCNAGTAATATGGAGCCCACCGCAGCATTGTAAACTCGACCCTTGACAGAGAAGCTCATGTCACGTGACGTAGATTCCCGAGAAATCGTTTCCCGAGGGAATTCGCATTCTGGGCCAAAGCAAGAAAGGAGTTAGGCTTCTGCTCACCGTGTCCCCACTTGTGGTTAGCGGGTGCTTAAGGTAAACTGAAATGACGCGCAAACAACCTAGCTACGTCAACGTGAGAAGCAAGAATCAGAATAAAACGCAAGTGAAACTGGTTTCACGGTGCCCTCATGATCTGTTTCCATTATCCCCTGCACAACATGGCCAATCAGCGAGTATAATCCTAAAAACTTGAAACTGTCATCACTTTTCTGCAGGATTTAGCGTGATTTTCGTGAATTTGGTGTAGGTTTAACTTTTTTTCATAGTAATACATTCAACAATTAAGTGTCGTGCAATAGTGGTACAAAACTATCCTCAGGGCAGAGAAAGTCTCCAAGAAAAGAGCAGAATAAAACACAAGAATCCAATAGTCCCGGTAAAACAAAGCGTGGCTAACCTCTGCTCCAGAGAATTTGCCCAACACCGCTGATATTTGGACTACTGGTGCCTGGTCGCGTCCAAGCTCCACCCCTTGTCGTCCAGCTGTGATGACGTCTAAAGCCAGCCAGAACGTATATGCTGTTTGTATGGTTCCATCACCTGACCGCATAAGCAAGCGTGGGCGCTTTTCTGACAGGGGCGATTGATCGTTCGAACATGAAATGCCGGGTGCGGATTGTTTTTCACTGCTCCAACGGCGTTTGGATCCAGTTTGGACTGGATCAGTGGATTGAGATAGGTGAGGGGATGTGGTACCAGAAGAGAGGGCAGTATTCGTGATTAGTGCGTTCGTGCTCATCCCTGTGGGTTTGTACGGAGTGGAAACAGATGAGAAGGGACTAGATGAGGAAACAGGACATGAAACGTAGAGTGCACTGCATTGCAATGATGGATGTTTATGCACTGAGTAAACACGGTTCGACATATGAATCCAAAACGCCAAGGTAAGAAAGAGTGCTGCTTCCAGGAAAGGACAACACCGTTTCGTGCTTCCTCAGGATGGGCGACGCCAGTAACAAACGTACAATGAGCTCTTCTTCCATTCCTGTCACTTACAGAGAGGGAATGAGTGTTCATTCCGACTATACGTTGGTTGTTTTCCGCAGCTGCTCTTGTGGAAACGGCTACTTCTCAAGAGGTATTTAGACTTGACTACTGAGAGAGTATTAGGTAGTATAGAAGCATGAACAAAATTGGAGACTGACGCTGCTTAACTGTAATGTCGGCTAGTGCGTTTCAGTGAGTGCAATGAAGATCGATACAAGATTCAAAATTCACCGCACAACTACGAACTGGGAAACTAATACAATATTCCGTGTAGCTTTGACCATCAGCGGAAAAATCAATTTGTCGAACTTCAAGTCCTTGAGCTTATAAGCTGTTTCTCTCGTCATAACCGACCCCGCTTGTTCCTCTTCTAATGATAATCAATATACTCAATTTTCGGATATTCCAGAGCCCCTGTCTGAGAACAGACGCAACAGTGATTGAACGACAGCAAATTCAAAAGAATATCCCTGTCCATTTTATGCACTTCATTAATGAAACTCCATATGTTCTCAACTCTTATGTTGTATTATCTTCTGCTACTGTTTGGGATCTCAGCCTCATTTTGGTAGCACAACCCTGGAAAACGGAGTGGGGCCGCAGTCGCTGGAACGGATGCAGATCCATTCCACGTAGCTACCGCACCAGTTGAGCTGTGGCGTATAAAGCTGCTAGAAAACTGTCGAAGCATGAGACGGTTGCCTGGACACCGTTTCAGCGGCGGATAACACAGAATACCACATAGGAACGCCAGAGGTGACGTAGTGGATGAACAGTTTGTCAACGTGCATAACTCAATCAAACAGTAGCTTTCTCCGCCGTGAAATGCCTTTTGTCTTCAGGGTCAGTGAAAAGCGCCAGAAAAGCTCGACTTTCATGAAAACCAGTGATGCTGCAGAGAGTTCAAGTTGTCACGATTGTACTAAAGGGCACACAAATTGTATATAATAACAGTGTGTTGGGAGACATCCCTAAGAGACACGGCTTCGCTGGGAATATCTTGCAGACTAACCGATAAAATCTGAACCAACTGAGAGGTATTCATAGTGGAAAAATCAAGGCAACGAAAATGAATAAAGGGGGTAATCAAAAGTGGTAGTATCTGGTGGCAGAATTACTGAACTTCACGTGCAAACATCATAATAGGCAACATTTACGAAAGATTATGATCTATACAGTCCTCAATGTAAATTCGGACATAAAAAATGCAAAAAGGTCCTTAATTGGCCCGATCCGAACCTGAGAACTCTCACCGTTCACCCATTAGCAACGGAAGCTGTCCCCATCATCAGCATATGAATTCCACATTCCTCATAGACGGCTTTTAAGAGCCTTTTGGTCAAATGAATGATTTACTCGACTAGTGGAGAGCCTGATGATTATTTTTTAGAGATATCCGTTGCCATTTCGGGCAATCTCCTCTTGTTGAGTTCATTTCAGCTGTCGACAGGTTATGATCAGTCATCCTGGACTGCTCGTAAAATTGTATGCTTGAACCTTTTTTTCAACCTTGTTCCATTGATTGAAAAACGATCTTATGCGGTACAACTGTTTTTGTTTGGGTTTAAGCCGTAAAATACAGCCGAAAATGTAAGGGACATGTCGCCACAGACGGCCCTGATGAAATGAACACATGAGCAACGTTTTTTCCTGAAAAACTACCTGTTAAAGTCAGACAGATGGGAACATGCCTGTAGTACCGTTGTTGTCAATGTAATACTGCAGGGTTTGGTGTTCCTGCTCGTCGCGTTACGTAAAAGACACATGGCTAAAGTTGTGCGGTTTGAATAGCCTGATCGTTTAAAATATGTCAGATCAGTCTATCACTTTAAAATATATGGAATTTGCAACACAAGGTCAGTAAGCATGTCAACTAGTGAAAAACGGATTCACAGGGTTGACCAAATGGTTCGGCACTTAGATGCTCAGTTAACAGCAGAAGCCAGGATTTTAGGGGACGAACCTATCCGAAGGTTTGAGGATTCCCTTATCTCTTCAACACAGAAGGTTGGGAAGTGACTCGTTATTTAACTAGAATGACGGGGGAGTAGATCTAAGGAACTGACATCTCACGCCTCATGAAACGGCAACAACCGCGAGAGGCGTTGGTTGAATTTTCTGGTCAGTACGCTGAGGCAAATGGTCAAGTTTCGGAACAGTATATCACCGAAAATAGTGTCCACAGTGACTGGTTATGCATCTCAAGGCAGCAAACACCCTTTGCTCAGCTGAACAGGAACTGTCTGGTGTACGCGATTGCACCATGCCAGTAGAATAGGAATTTATGGGGTCACCCATCCCTTTCTACGACTGAGCGACTGGCTGACTGACAGTCAAATGGCCGACAGTGGTGTCCGCACGAGCCGTTCATCTGAGTTGTTTGGAATAGCAGAACGGGACTTATCTGAACGAGTTGCGACTCTAGCGTTGTGAACCTCAGGAAGACTGGATGGGACTCGCTGTTGAAAATTGTTGGAAATGCTCAAGTATCATCAACATCACCACATAGGGCAGTTCATTGCTTGTGTTTTCAGGACCCTTTTTCAAAAGTAAAAATGGCTATCATTACTACTTCAAATCGATCTTCAGCGTCAAGCGTCTGCATTTTAACGGTGTTTGACCAGTTGCTGCTATTTGAATAATATCACATCACGTCGCAGATTATCGGGGTAGTGTAAACCGCCCATCAGGCAGCATCGTTCAATGAGGGATTAAAACAAAAGGCCTTTTACTATTCCTGAACTTCCAATTCACATGCCACTCATGTTATATTTACGACTGATATTTTGTTCAAAACTTCACTTGCCTCGACCCGACTATGCTTAACGGGTTCGCCAGAACTACACTACTCATGAGGTTGCTGAAAACTCCTAAATAGTTGACGACCTGGTTCTCCCTCCTTGGGGCTCATCATGTCAACTTTATGTTCTGCTCGAACCCAAACTGCGTGTAATTCGACCTATACACCCAACTACGTACCAGTTTGGTCGTGGGCTGTCGAAGAGTTAGCAGCAACCTTGTTAGTAGTTTCCTTTGTGAGAAACAGTAATGTTTTCAGGATCTCACTGTCAGGTCAGCACATATCCAGCAGTTAAAATAATGTCAATGCTTAAAATGAGCCGTTGATATCATTTCGATGGTTAACGTAAAGAGCGAAGCACCATGAAACAAATCAGTGGGTGGAAAAATGAAAAACTCATCTAATTTGACTGTTTTTTTTATCTGAACGTCTGTTGAATGAGTGGGTCCAACAGCGTGTACCACTCGGCCAAGTTCAATTCAAAGTTGGCATAAATCGATTTTGACAGCACAGTGCCGATTCACTCAGCCGTACAGCGGCTGCGTCAACCGTTGCCAAGTAACGCCATCAGATCGATATCGGCAGTCTACGGAGCACGCTGTAAGTGCCTTGAAACCTATCGCTTGGGTTGATCATGTGACCAGTCTCAAATCTATCTGATGCAATCGAACTTTTGTTTGTGTTAATTGATCTATTAGTATTGGGACATGAGGGGTCTTTTGTACAGTTGTCGTGTCGTGCGTTCAACATACTCTGATTTAAAGATACGGCGAAAAACGTACATAGCCAATCTCTGAGTGTGAACTAAAAAAACTGATCACCAAGTTGTGTACTCTACACTAATTGGCAAATTTAATTATTGCTAACGGGGACTCGGCTGCCGAAATTCCCATTACCAAAAAGTTTGTTTGCAAAAGCCTTTGATGTATTCATCAAACACTTCAACCATTGGAAGATAGGCGTAAGTCACTCTCAGGGCAGACTCACTCGGGTGACTCAGCTCTTCCAGAGCCAGTCACATCTTTGATATGAACGAGTTGGGGCCCCACCATGCGCTGTTGTATACCAAGGGCCCCTTTAAAGTATTAATAATCTGCAAATATACACTCATTTGCAAACTAATTTGTTTTTTTTTGCGAGACTGACCTGGAACTAGCCGAATCTCTAGTTTGTGATGTTCTCAGGTAACTGAATGTGCTGCACCAGGCCGTCTCATGTTTCAGTCGCTACGATATTCGAGATGTCGCGATACATGTATATCTTTGTAATGTACTACTCATAAGATTGCTGAAAATCCGCCGACAGCCCACGACCGGTTTCCCCCTTTGCCTGAAAACATCAAGAACGAGAGATTCAGCTGGGTCCCATGTGAGTCTCTCGAAAAACCAAATTAGTTTGCAAACGAGTGTATATTCGCTAATTTCGTGCAATTTGGTTTCAAGTAGAACATAAGGTTGACGGAGACCCGGGGACTGCGCCTACCTGATGAGCCCCAAGAAGGGCGAAACC
>NW_008751866.1:442783-517830 GCF_000715545.1 Opisthorchis viverrini
ACAGTTGTCGTGTCGTGCGTTCAACATACTCTGATTTAAAGATACGGCGAAAAACGTACATAGCCAATCTCTGAGTGTGAACTAAAAAAACTGATCACCAAGTTGTGTACTCTACACTAATTGGCAAATTTAATTAATGCTAACGGGGACTCGGCTGCCGAAATTCCCATTACCAAAAAGTTTGTTTGCAAAAGCCTTTGATGTATTCATCAAACACTTCAACCATTGGAAGATAGGCGTAAGTCACTCTCAGGACAGACTCACTCGGGTGACTCAGCTCTTCCAGAGCCAGTCACATCTTTGATATGAACGAGTTGGGGCCCCACCATGCGCTGTTGTATACCAAGGGCCCCTTTAAAGTATTAATAATCTGCAAATATACACTCAGTTGCAAACTAATTTGTTTTTTTTTGCGAGACTGACCTCTAGCTAGCCGAATCTCTAGTTTGTGATGTTCTCAGGTAACTGAATGTGCTGCACCAGGCCGTCTCATGTTTCAGTCGCTACGATGAGATGTCGCGTTTTTTTTTGCGAGACTGACCTGGAACTAGCCGAATCTCTAGTTTGTGATGTTCTCAGGTAACTGAATGTGCTGCACCAGGCCGTCTCATGTTTCAGTCGCTACGATATTCGAGATGTCGCGATACATGTATATCTTTGTAATGTACTACTCATAAGATTGCTGAAAATCCGCCGACAGCCCACGACCGGTTTCCCCCTTTGCCTGAAAACATCAAGAACGAGAGATTCAGCTGGGTCCCATGTGAGTCTCTCGAAAAACCAAATTAGTTTGCAAACGAGTGTATATTCGCTAATTTCGTGCAATTTGGTTTCAAGTAGAACATAAGGTTGACGGAGACCCGGGGACTGCGCCTACCTGATGAGCCCCAGGAAGGGCGAAACCGATCGTGGGCTGTCGAGGGATTTTCAGCAACCTTATGAGTAGTACATTACAAAGATATTAATAATCTGACTTTTCTGAAGAAAATAAATCTTGGTAGATCATCCAAACTTACACGATAAACCTAAATAGGAATGGCCAGTCCATCTCCTTTCGACGGTAGCCGTTTTCTTAATATACGCCACTGTATCCTATCTGCCAACTCTGAAAAGTGATCAAATTCGTCAGTTGCTTCGTCAATCATCACCAGACTGTTTACAGACTCTGAACAACTAAGCGTGCAAGCTGCGAAACCATTACCCGGTAATTTTACCGTTTGCAACTAGCCCGAGCTCTTGTCCCATCTCACGTAGCCTGGCAGAACCCTATGGTTCGCATGGTGCCTATGAATAGAAATTGTCATGACTGAAAGGTTACTTTTTCACCACAGTTTTTCTATATTACTTCCAGTGTTCGCGCTCAACTGGTTTTGCTGTAAACCACGTAAAATTCGACAAAACCGCCTTAACAGATCTGTTTGTCATTCGTCAAACCACCAATCCCTTCCTATTCACAAAGTGCTTATTCGTCGACACAGAGTTTCGAACTCGAAAAATAAAACGAAAAGGGGGACAGTTGTTAGCACCTACTGAGGTCCAAAGTTATGCGCACAAAACCATTTGTGCGCAATCTGTAGTCACGCGGGTCTTTGACCATGGGTTGTTGACCAATGATGAACTACCTATCACTGTGCACTTTCTATCATCACACTGGTTAATGTCTTTTGTTCTCTCCGCATCTTGCACCGTCACTCAGTGATCGCTTTCTCAGTTTACAATTTTGTTCTATGGTTTCATTCTTAGTATACTGGACAAATGCTGTCCCCTTAGGCAACAGCTACAGTCAAGAGCAGTATAAATTTTGGTGACGTTCACCCCAGTTTGGTTTTTAATCGCAACAGGGCGCCGTTAGGTACGGCGTGAGCGCTTTGGTATTCGGTAAGGAGATTCATTTATGTCGATCATTTCGCAGTTCGAAAAGCCCGGCACTTGAATAGTTACGTATTAAATGAAAAATTGACCAAAACGTCCAATCAGCGGCCAGATGACAAAATCGTCAGTGAGAAGGAGTCTTCAGCATCCGATTTTTGGATCTGGCCCACCTGACCCATGCTGAGTCATGTGATTCTGAATTCCACGAATTCTCGTCAATGCATACCTTGTAAGATTTCTGTCAACATCAACTGTGAATCCGTGTAAGCAAGTCTACTGTATGTGAGTGGCAGTTGAACAGCTTACAAATGGATGTTCTAATCGGGACCACCATCCTTCCCAGATGTTTGTTGGCTTGCTTTAAATGACGTGTACCAAGGTAAGTAACCATTGCACCGATAGGTGGGGGGGGGGGGAAGGACAGCAAGTGTGTCCAACAAGCAGATGCGAAAGACTAAAATATCGTTTCCAGTTGTCCAGCGAAGTGTTTTTAACGACTACCATGTATCGACTTCACACAATGCATCTTTTTCAAAAGCATGCACGACAGCTGGGTTTTGCCAAAATAAGTGACCACATGCATCGATTTGCCCATGCTCAACCGAAACGTTAGTACGACGGTTTAGCACCCCAAAATTCTCAGGGTTTTGTTGAGAACCAAGGGTTTGCCGGTAAAACACACACAATGTATGCATTTCCGAAAAGATATGCATCCGAGAAAAAATCTTAAATTCACGGTCATTCCCTATTCTATCGATAGACTAAACAGCCTCAGTTTGGATACGATTCCAGCGGAATGTGACCTTGCTGGGTAGGTGCTTTCAGTTTCTTACTATTGAAGGAAATGTTGGTAAGTGACTTTGGACTAGTTTTGTTGGCAGGTGTTTCGTCAAGGTGACATCATTAGTGCGCAGTAGATTAGCATCACGTGATTGCTTAACGGTGCGTGCGTGAATCCCCATTGGATATGTGAACTGTCAGAAAAATGAAAACGGACTATAATGTGTAGGACTGGCATTATCCAGAGTGAAATTGTCAACGGGTCTGTTCAAAATGTAGTGATGAGTCATATACTCCATCGAGTAGTTCATCTGCCATTGTCTGGGTCTGTTCAGCTGTCGGTCGCGTGAGGATTCTGTTACGCGGACGGTTTTCACAGACAGACTTTGCGAATCAAATTAAACAGAACCACTTTCTTACTTTCCTATTTAACGGAAATTTTAAGTTGGTTTATGGTTAGAAGAACCTAGTTCATTCGAATGATTGTAGATTTCGAAGTAGGGGCGAGATGGTCCAAGTGATTAGAGCGCGAATTTACTGACCGGAAGGTCGGAAGGTCGGAAGGTTCGAACCCGTCCTCTACCTCTCGACTGCCCCCTTGAGCAACCTGACAGTATCCCAGCCCTCGTGTTTCCTTCGCGTGGCATGGCAGCTAGGCACCGGAAGGGTGTTACAGCTGACTGGTCATCATTATCAGATTTCAAAGTACTTGATAAATATCCACCTTCCGGACTTAGTGTCCCGAAACCTTTAAGATGGATGCCCATAAAATATCAAAACGCGATTAGCGGTGAAACCGAAGGACGAATTTCATTCACACTTATTCGTAGCTTGCCGATTCAAGCGTAATAATGGTCAGGTGAAGCACATTCTGGAAGGTAGGCTATGCAAAACGCGTTCAGAATGACTATCACTGTTTCACTGTTGATTTGTCAAATTCACTTTTTTTCTGGCACTTCCTAGCGCCGTCAAAAAAGGAAATTGCTGCTCTCAGTAGACAAACAGCAATCAAAGACCGCCGACGGCTATATATTATATCGCCTGACTTTTAGCAACTGACCGCATATTTCAAGTCTATAGGATAAAAAAAGCTACCAGTTATGGTCTCCAGCAACTGCATACGCGAAAGTTTAGTATCTAAACGTCTCCAATCAAACAGGATGGTGTCTCAGTACCATATAGTCAAGCAAAAAGAGTTGGAAAGTGGGCATAACAACACTTAGTTTGGCCACAGTGAGCTAGAGATATACTTTTCAGTTACCAAGGCTAAGAAAGTAGCGAAAAAAATCGGACGTTTAATTTCGAACAAACGAAGTCAACAGACATGAGAGTCTCAAGACAACCTTGACATGTTCTAGGATTAAAAACTATATCAAAACACTGCTTGTGCTTGACAGTATTTATGAGTGAGAACAAAATGCTCCACGCCACGGCGAACAGCGGATTCAACATCCCACGTGATCGGCTAGTACACTGGCTTTGCTTACTGGAGAAGCTGCCACAATCAATACAACCCCATTGGATAAAATAGGATATTTTAGCATACTTAATACTACGGCAAATTGTGTAGTTCGGCACAGGAATAAAATCAGAAAGCTGGCCCTCATCAAGATGGTGTTCTCAAACCAAACAGCAGTTTCATCCCAGTAAAAAAAACCGCATCTGATAAAACTCCATGTTTCTATCTTGTAAGTTTTTCAGATCACTTCAGTTTTTCGGACCGGGATACATGCATTTCGCTTAATCGGAGTCCTACAACAAAGAACATGTCACCGATGCTTGCGGGTTCCCCGCGTTCGTCGACGTGTCATGGAAGCGACAGAATGCGTACTGATGTGTATCGGCGGAATTTAAGCTTGTACATCACTCCACAACGAAACTCACCTATCCGAGCATTTTGTTAGATACTAGCTAAACTGTCCTGTTCCCGAAACAAAGTTGACTGTTGCGCACAAATGTCACGGTGCTTCGTGGGTGAATCTAGACATTTTTTGTTGTTTTCAAACCTGTTTTCGCACCACCATCTGATTTGAACAGGTAAAGTAATACACACCAATTTTTGAAGTTGTTTCTTGTTAATCCAGTGTTTGCCCAATACCGCCTAGGCTGAACCGCCCTAATTGCTGAATAATTTATTAAGCACAAGAAAAAAACACGTGAATGTGGAGGACGACATAGTAAAAAGAAAGTAGAAATGCTTTGGATTGTTGATATGGCAACTTGTTACCAAGACGTGCTGTTAGGACGGGGAGATCCTTGGGAAATGTCAGCTTGGAAGACGGGGACATGAGTGCTAATCACAAGGGGATAGATGTGTTGAAACACAATTTTATCTACACACCGCCCTCCCAAGGAACAGCTCAAATGGAAAACAAAGAAAAAATGGAACTAATAAAGTATGATATATTAATGAACCAATCGAACAGTTTAAAAAGTCAGATACAACGTGATTTGAATTTGAAGGGCCTTTGTGTTTATTGGACACCTTATTCGTGACCAACACATTTGTATTCGGTCGTGTATAGTTTAGTTTTCTTAAGAAAACTTTTTCACTGGCTTAAGGTGAGAAAATCTAGAGGATTCAAACTTCTTAGATGTCGAGTTGGGAGCTTTTATTGATTAGTCGGAGAATCACACTGCTCAACAAAGTAAGCAGGAAGACCTAATCATCGGAGCCATCAAAATATGTGCCACAGCATGTAGGCCTTGCAAACTGGCGTGTTACAAAATAGGTGTACCAAAATCACAGGTTTGGTCGAGTTAAACTTCTTTTGTGTCAAAGCAGCCCAAAGTACAGTCCCCCAAATAATCGTTAGACACGGGGTCGTAAAAATCCAATCCGTTCAAGGTCTGTCTGTCATGAGGAAAGGATATGCCTGACCTTTCTGGGAGAATCACTGTTCGGAAAACTCTTGGAGAACGAGGTCAGCCTTCATGTAACGTAGTTCATTTTCAAAGGATTTGTTGGGGATTACGGAGTGTTTACCGTCGGTTGCAGAAAAAGTTGAACGCATAGTTGTTTTTCCGGTGAAATAAAAAATCACTAAACAAGAAACTTCACTCCGACAGCCGAAACTTTTGATGAACTTTTGTGAACCTGGATCTGGCGGTATAGCATCTTACGTCGTTAGGTGAGCTGCCCGTAATTTTTCTCAGGGAGAACGCTAGTACAGCGGATACCAAAATGCTTTCTCCTAGACGGTAATATTTGAAAGGAAGAGGACCTTCGGTGCGGAGTTATTTATTAGACAATGTCAACTGACCAGTTACAGACTATTAGACAGGAAAGCAAAACTCTCATATGCATCTTGTTTATAAAAACTGAACATCCATCTTCTCCTGAACTTCACTGAGTATTGCCCAAATCCAAGCAAATGCTACAAAGCAACTCCACAAATCCGCAACAGATCTCCCTTTTCAAGCGAATTTACAAGAAAACATACTACTCGCATGCCACTCCTATCAGTAGTATCACCGTTACACCTGCACAAGATTACTCTTCGTCATTCATGGATCCAGTCAATACGTGAATGAACAATGAGTGGTACTATATTCTACGGGAGGGCTGTTCAGTCACTCGGGGCTGAACGTTTCAGCGTCTAACCAACGGCAGAAGGTCGAAGTGAGATGCGCACTGCTTGTAAGATGGCGTTTCTCAGCAGCTTCGTAAGGATGGGATAAGATTCTCCATTCCGTCTGACGTGAGTGCTGCGTCTCTGCACTACATCTGCAACATTGTGAACCTCATACTAGCACTTGTGATTGTTCTTCGCCGTATAGGCAGTTCTTGTTCAGAAGCAGTGCCAAGACTGGACTTCCAGATTGGCTTCGGGATGGATTCACCCAAGCTCAATGTTGCTCGCGTGCTTCTGGCCAATTTCTGAGGCCTACATTATTGGAACTCACATGGATGGACATTTGCCAAGGACTCACTAGAGAGGGACATATCCGGGTATTTGCCGATCGAAACATTTGATGAAGCGTCTCACACAGGGGCGTTCAAAATGAACTCATGAGCAAGTAAGTCCAAAAAGTAATGTACGCAATAAAAAGAGATCAAAGAGCAGATCGAAATTGGTTTATTTTGGCATTTTTTCTCTTCAAGCTGGGTCTTAAAATACACCAAAGTGCATTTTTTCGGTGAAGCTGAGCAACATACCATACTATTCACGTCTTCTCTCTGGACAGTCAAACCAGTTATGCGCAAGGTAGAACCAGCGAATAAAGTTATTAACTTAAGTAAGTATCAGGAAATTTAGCTAAGCTTTATATCAGAACTGGCTAACCGACACACGTAAATCGGTGGGTCCCTTCTGACTGAAATGAGATAAAGGTGTTTCGTGTATTTGAGTAAAAAACACAATGTTTGGCCATATTTGTTGTATTTTGTACCCAAACCGGAGTGGGCTGCAACCGGAAGGTGATGAATCAATCATTAGAATCATTCGAAACTCATGGATTTCCAACCAACTTGAGGCTAACTGAGAGCAGCTCATCACGGATGTACATCCTTTAGTAACAGCGGAGACTGTCCCGGAAAAGTGCGAGCAATCGCCCATTATTTCCTTTTATCCTCTATTCAGTATTCCCCTGTGAAATTTCCCAAGCTTATTCCTGAGTAAATCAAGTACAATGCAGTTCGCTAATGTGTCAACCAGGCTTACGGGTGAACATGTATGAAGTGACAGTCAGTCGATAAATCTAATACACCTTCATTGCATAATTTGAACGTAATGTCTCCTTGTGAGGGTTGAGTCAGTTCTTTAAAAGAAAAAAACGTTGATTAAATACGTTTATCTTTAGTTAAAAAACATCAAGCTCTGTTTCCTTCTCTTCAGTAGAGGTACCTTTGATTCCGAGGTCGCCTGGGAGGTTAATTACAAGGCCTTCAAGAGGAAAGGGGTAACCTTTCCTCAAGCAGGAACGTGGGGGTGGCAGTAAGTTTTGGCACATGAGATATAGTGTTGCGGAATCCCAGAGATACTGTCCATATCAGGAGACGTCTCAGCTTAGAATAATACTTTTTCTCTAGGATAATGCCAGTCACCTTCGTCACCTAATATATCGAGTTTTTTGAAGACAATTCATCTGAATCTGTTTCCAGAAGGTGCGTTTCTTCTCGCTCCTCTCTGCAACCTCTATGAATAACGTCTGCTCATAGAACAGTGTGACATCAAGCCGAAAAACAAGTTAAGCACTTTTTCATATTTTCATATGTTTAGGCCCATTAGAAACTCCATCCCCCTGAAAACGCACACGTTGGATCATGCACAAAACAGATTTCGCTAAAGGTTGCGAAAGGCTTGTCTGGGGAGATTACTAATTTTGTATTTTTGTTTATTAAACACAGAAGGCTTATCCAGTGCCTCAACTTGCATGTGACACGGAGAATCTCATGCAAGATCTGCGTCGGACTGACACGTCAATTAATATGTCTCATGGGCGTTCCAATTCTGAATGTTAGCAATCAGATAAACAATTCAAAAGCCTTGTTTTCTCATGCAAGATCTGCGTCGGACTGACACATCAATTAATATGTCTCATGTGCGTTCCAATTCTGAATGTTGGCATTCAGATAAACAATTCAAAAGCCTTGTCAGAATCAGCTGCTGCAACAGGAATAGTATAAACACCGTGAACATCCTTATCAATATCATCATCATCATCATCATCATCATCATCATCATCATAATCATCATCATCATCATCATCATCATCATCATCTGCATCATCGTCATCATCATCATCATCATTTACACCCGTCATACAGCGGTGAGAGTGAGAAAGGGTGTTACAGGAAATGGGGAGGGCGAGGCGTGATGAAAGAGGCCTTATGTCATTGGAGAGGACGGCTAAACAAAAGATCTACGCCTGAAAACAGCAGTTTAATACTCATATCCGAGCACTATGCCAAAGTAAGACGCTATCAGTTTAACTCTGTATCCTAATTCAACAGAATCCTGTCACTTAACGTCAGCGAATCTAGATAGGCAGGTCGGCAAGAAACTGATATCACGATAGCCACTGGCATCATTTGTGTCCTAACCTGAATCATGTGGAACCTGGTCAGTAGGGTGTGGAGTGCAGCAGCTTTCACCTCGCGCCGCCATGTCATGTACTTTCCTTCGAGCGAGCAGCCAGTCAGTTGCGAATGGGAAGACTGAGAATGGACACACCCATCACATTTCCCAACCAAGTTGACCTGACTAGTTTGACCTAGGACGCCTCACGGTTCCGCTTCACCATCAGATGCTGGAGCAGGTGTTATTTCGTTGACCCGCGACCAGCCCTACTCTGTCTGCATTACGGAGGCAGCGGTGGTCAAAACTGTTGCTACCCTCAGGTTTCTGCACCGCAAAGTATGAACAGCTATCAGTTTTTGATTTAGAGAAAGGCCACCCACATCAACGGAAAGTCGGGTTACAACAACCAATTCCACCACGCTGTTTGTTGAATTTATAATTTTGAAAAATTCCAAACTTTCAGTTTAAGTGGAAATCGTATGGGGAAGCTGTCACCTATTGCCCGTGACGTACCCAACTATCATCAGCTGCCGTGTATAAACAGGGAATTAAACAGGTCATACCGGTGATTTTCATCTTAGGGCGAGAATTCTGGAAAGATGCTTTTTACGCGTGAAAAGTTGTATCAACACCACCCTCAGCTGGATTGTACTTCTGTTGTACGAACGTGACTAGTTTGGTTAGTCTACACCAGTGGAGAGATGCGCTAAAGTTCATTTTTCACCAATGTTGTTATTCTAAACTTTGTTTTTTTCCAGAGACCACTTGTACTGCACCTGGACGTTCGATTTGAAGAATCAAAACTTTTAGTCTTGGCAATTGTCTAGTTACTCACTGCCACCCAGTAAATATGAGATCGAAAACAACAAAACTGTGTTTATGTAACATTCAAGTCTGAACATGCTCTATTATATCTGCTGACGTGGATTGTGCTAGTAACCTGTTCTCCACTAGCAATTCACATAATCAAGACTGTTTTCTCAACATCAAATGGGGGGACAGACTCAAAAAGAGGGAACTCGACACGAGAGGAGTTTGAGGATCAGGTTGATTTCTCATTTTTACTCTCTTCCACCAAATGTTGTTGATATGTTTGTTTATTGACAGGCTTGAATCTCATACTCACTGGCTGAACACTAGATGTGTGAAAGAAAGTGCTTAGATTGGTTTCCAAACTAGAAACAACTTAGTCTTCTCACCAAATGGGCTACTTTTCCCGACCAAGTGGACCTCATCGCTCAACTGGACGAAATTTCATGCCCGGTTTGGTTCCACTTCTCCCCAAGGGGGACTACCATTCCCAGAAATCAGAGTACCCTTTGACGAGTTAATTTATTAATGCTTAGGTATGCGGAACCAGGACTCTCAGAAATGTTTTCTGTGTACTAATTTGAATCGTCTTGTGTGCTAAGCTGGTGACAAGAACAGCTCAAAGTATGGACGAGCTCAGTCACCTACTGTCACGGCTGTTTGGTGGCTGCTAAGTCAAGAGCAGTTAATCGGGTATTAGAGTGATTACGTCATGAGAAGACAAATACTTCTTAAGATAAGACGTACTTTACCGCACAGCTTGTGTGAGGCTGACTGTCGGTAACCAGGTAACAGCATAGGTGGAAAATAATAAAACCACGGGGCTTCTCAGTTGTGATGCCTAGGTCACGTGTGTCTCACCGTAGATTACGAAGGTAGATCACCACTGAGCTGGCAGAACTGTAGCCAGTTGATATTAGTTGCATGACTTTGAAGAACGTAAGTTGAGAGCTCTTCTTCAGGTGCTTATGAACAGAACTATCGTGAAATTTAGGAAGCAGCAAATGAAATAAATTTAAAGTTAACATTATAGAATTGAGCACACAAACAAGATAGAGAGTCAGTGTGGCAAGATCCAATGCACTAGCTAGTCCATTCCATGCCCAACTCAGAGTGGCGTAAACAGAGAGGTGGCCAACCCTTGACTTGGCAGAGGAGTATGAAGGAGATCACGAAACGCTTGGGTGCTGTCGGTGCTACTCGCTTTCCAGGATGGGAACCGCGTGATCCTCACTGTGCCTGGTTGGAGACACTACAAGAAATGGCTGTCAACCGGTGTCATTGGCGTTCTTGTTGTTAGTTTCTATCCAGATTACCCGAATGAGTGTTTGGAGGTGTAGGCACCACGGAATGATTGCAGTAAGCTACCACTTAGTCCCTTCCCATCCACCTTTACTCTTTTCTTTGCAGTAAGGCTTCCAAATAAATCATGGTTGTACGGCAGTGAGGCATCGGTGTTGAACACTAATGTCATGCTGTTGATGATGCTGATGATAATGATGATGATGATGATGACTAGTTAGTCCAAAGCATTGCAATACTCTGTTACCTATGACGAAGTCAGTACCAGCGCCTTCTCAAGGGCGACATAGAGAGCTACAGAGAGACCGAAACAATGTTTGTTACAGTTTATTACATCTACTTTTCAAGGCGGATACACTGTCAGTACCATCCACATAAAAGATGCAGGCAGTTCTCCGTATCCCACTTGTGGTGCGAGTAATGCCCCGGAAGTTTGTGACTAAAATAGGTCGTCTGTATTCTCAGACTTCCGGAAGCTCTCTAACGTTTACCCCTTAGCGGTGCTCACTGTCTTTGTCTTAATTTAATTTCATGATCAACGAGACAGTGAGTAAAACTCCGGAAGGCCTTTGAAACCTTAATGTTCAAATAACTTCTGAAGAAAACCTTGTCGATGAAATCGTTCCTATGTTTGAAGAAAGGAAGAAGACGTAGGTGTTAATGGATAAAATTAGCCAAAGTGAACCTGCCTTTGGTATGAGCTCTTCACTCACAGGATTTAAAATCGTACTCCTGGACTTGCAGTTACTGAATACGCCAACTTCAGTCCAAGGGGAGGCACTCTAAGTTGTCGTGCGTTTAAAACGCCATGAAAGTTGCATTGTATTATGACAGATGAGTTCAATCCACGAACCTCTGAGGCTCCAGCTGCGTTCGCTAATTTGAGACACTAATGGCGTCAGGCCTTCACTTCCCTAAATATCAAGGAACGTGTGCATTAGGCCAGGCTGTTTTGTTGCACGAGTGTGTTCAAGCAGCCGAAATCAGATGTCTACAAGCGTTTGGTAACGAGGCAACTAGGAGACGGATGTTCGGTGATACGAAAGAGGTTTAAATCAAATAATCAGTCTAGCACCAAACGTTGGCCTGCTTTGGTAACCTGCCGAACCATCGCTTACCGAAAACAGTGCTGTTTTCCGAGCCCATTCAGTGTAGCCCAAGCGGAGTGGTTGCCCGTCTTTAACCTGGCAGAGGGATTACAGAAACTCAGGGCACTGTCAGCGTGACTTGCCTTCTGAGATCCGGCTCGCGTTATCCTCACTCTACATGGCTGAAGATGCTACAACCTACTCGATGCCATTGGCGTTCTTGCTGTTAGTTTCTATCCAGATTGCCGGAAAGAATGTCTACAGGTGGAAGCACCTCAAAACAATCTTTTTGAGCTTGCACCAGTCTTTTTCATAAAGAAAACTACTCACAAGGTCGCTGAAACTTTTCGACAGCCCACGACCGGTTTCGCCCTTCTTGGGGCTCATCAGGTAGGCGCAGTCCCCGTGTTTCCGTCAACTTTATGCTCTACTTGAACCCAAATCGGACTGTTTTCGAGAAAAACACTCATTTGGATTTCACGAGAGAATCAACTGAATCCACAAGTCTATTCTCACCAAGTCTATTCTCAATCCGATTTCATTCTGTTCTTCACAATAAGCCTTGCAAATAAATCATGCTTGTATCGAACTGACCCACCAGTAATCATTGTGGATGGTGATACAACGGTTTAAAAACGGTTTGTTATTCTGAAAAACCGGACGAGAGCCAACATCACCAGTTAAACGTGGTATCATGCAGTCTGGAGCTCCCCACGGTGCAATTCATCAGTATTCAGGGCGACAACGGAAGGGCAAAAATTTTTGTCTGACTACAATAGCACTTGACGAGTATGATATGTTTAACCTATAAACTTCTATATGTACAGCATGGTTAATAGAGAAATCCGGAGGTAAAAAACAAAAGACAGAAAGACAACAAGTTCCGCAAAACCTCGCACAGTGTCTGACTCAGCCAATTAGATTTTGATAATAAGTTTGTTTCCAGTAGCATTGCAAGTTCATTCTCTATTCTGAGAAAATTACATTTCGTGTGGATAAAACAAGTGTCTTCAAAGCATCTGTTAGGCTCGAGTATTCTCTAATTCCCACTGAAAACTTTGGTTTTTCAACCGAGTCTCGGAACCTGGATGTCCTTTCATTTAGGTAACTGTCTTGGCTAAATCCTATAGGTTGTCCACGTTAATAAAACTGGATACTGTAAAAGTCAAGTAGCGTAACCTTGAGTAGTTTAGCTCTGGGTTCGTCGTGGTGACTAGCTACCATGCCACTCGAAGGAACCATGAGGGCTGAGGTATTGCCAAGTTGCTCAAACCTAGGCGGTAGCAGTCGAGATGCCGCTGTTGAGTTCCAAGCACAGATCTTTCAGCCAGTAAGACAGATCCCTAACTCCTGAGCTATCTAGAGTTTTGTAAAGAACAACTTGGTTCAAGAAATACAACGCGTTAAAAGTTATGTAAAACTGGACAGTGTTCCTGCGGGAGTTCTAAAGTTTGGCTCTGGCGTTCCGCGTTAAACACAACATAAAAGAGCCCTCAAAAATGTGAAACTGGTGATGGGTTGTTGAAAACCCTCAAAAACGAGAGATACAGCTTGATTCAGTTAAGTCTCCTATCATAAGTAAAGCATAAGCTTGCCGAAAACGCGGGGACTGCGCCTAGTTGTTAAGGCTAAAGAAGGGTGAAAGCGATCGCTGGATGTCGGAGAATTTCCAGTAACCTCACGAGCAGCGTAGCAAGTTAAGATTGGTGTTGATGTGAATGCAACAGCGCTTGAACTGGGTAGATACACCAGATGGTTGTACAGCAATGGTAACTCATCTGTACTTCACTCTGGACTGTGTTCAATTAGGGTTAACCAAAACTAGACTATCTTATCGTCAACGTCATTGGCAACAATACATCAGCAATACCCACTGGTGCCCAACTGCAAGTAAAGCGTAGTAGTAGTAAAGAGTGGAAAGGAAAGACAAGGATAGGGAAGTATTGTGGTGAAGCTAACAAATCATGCCGCATCGATTGGTGATGAAACGTTCGCAATCAAATTACCCTGGCCAGCGAGCATGCCAACGGCCTTAAAAAGCATGACGTTCTTAAGGAAAACGATCACGGATAAGTTCGCTACACCTTTGGACAGTATTAAAATAAACATATATGAGCATCTTGTCGAAGTGAGGCGCCATCAGCTTTCTTCATTCCACTCAGTTCATCAACATCATCATCATCGTCATCATCATAGTGGACAGTTCGACAGTTCACCGTTCACCGTATTCAGCGTTTACCCACTGATGGGCAACCACCTCGCTCATTGATATAGTGCGGGAAAGCAAATTTTACTCTTGTTCTAGATCAAAATCCAGTTCAACCAGTAGCTTCCTGGGGCAATTTCCTCATAACTTGAAAACAAAATTTTCGATCCCTACTCTTAATTCGTTTGATGTTTGATCCTGCGGCATTCTCGTTGTCAAACCATTTGATTCATGTGAATCGCTGACAAAACGGAAACCCTAGTTGTGTTGTTCAGAATTTTTACATTACAAATTGTTACATTAAGTGCGAAAGTGGACATACGGGCTGAGGGAAGATGTACGTCATCAGACATTTAGACGGATCTGAATTTGGCGAGCAGAAGCGAAGTGCTTTGCATCGATTTGCATTGCATTTAGTAGCATGATGACAAATGATCAAATTAAGTAATGTTTCAACAGACAGCTAATTGACCGTGAGCTGAGCAGCGCACTGATTTCCGAGAGAAAAAAGACCTGAAGAGCCGTTTAGATGAGAAGAAAAACACAGCAAAGGTTACAACTGAGTGAGGTGGAATCGTAGAGGACTGGGAGTACACAGGATTACGAAGAGATCACTTGTGCCTTACTGCCTTATAGTCGGAAGAACGAAGAAATGGGGGATGGAAGGCCGAATAGGGCTGGCCTACCACAGGTATAGGAGGTACCTATATCTTCTGCACTCAGTCAGACAATCTGGATAAAACTGACAACATGAACGTGAGTGAAACTGGTTGGTTGCCATATCCTCCACTGTCTTCAGCCAAACAGAGGGAGGGTTACGTGAACCCCATCCTGCAAGGCTCCCAAACTTTGCGCAACATCCTTCGTTCCCTCCGGCACTCCGAATTAGAAACGCAAAACAGCGCTCTCTTCTAGATGCGTGACACATGGCCTAGTCTCCTTAGCTAGTAGCGTTGGGTGCATTATTTGAGTGAATTTTCCTCTGCCTCAACAAAAACCCCTCCTCCTATCAACCCACTGAGAATCCGCCGGTCCCAGCGGATTGAAGCTACGGTTCTGAGACAACGGGACATCTAATGTCTCAGATCCTTCGCCTGTGGTGACCAAGTTTCGACCCCCACCTGGACGAGCTCGAATTCGGTAACTAAGATAAATGTTTACCATTTCAAGTTGTCGATCTCCCAAGTATCTTCCACGTGAAAATACCTAGGTAAGAAGTGAGGGGATAAACAATTACAGATTTAATAAGACACCATTAAGGTGACCATTCGTATTTAGTGAACAATGAATCATACTATTTGACCTGGTTTTCATTTGAGCATAGCGAAACCGTTTCGTCGCACGTCACTGGTCAGTTTTTGACTGAAAGAAGCCTGACGGACCAAATTGCTCATAGAACTCGGGAAGACCCACTGACAACCGAAGACCGATTTCGTCATTGCAAAAGCTGATCAACTGCGCGCAGTCCACGAGTTTCCGTCAGCCTCATATTCTAATGCAAATACACTCACTTGCAAACTGATTTGTATTTCTGTTCCATCAAGCACTTCGAATATCTTGCCAACTGAGACACGGGGCGGTCTTTGCGCAGTACATTCAGTTGAAGATAATTAGGAACGGGTGATTCGCTAAGGAAACCTGGTTTTTTAAAGTTGTTCTTGCGCACCGATTTTGACAGTACGAGCAGAAGCAGCTTAGTTAGAACAGAATCAGGCCATCTGTGCTCTACAGCTTCACAGTGAGGACCACACAGGTCCTCACCCTGTGAGTAACAGACCATCCAGAGGTTGACACTCAGATAAGGGTCTTAGTACGGGCTGTTTTGTTGTATGGCTGTGAGACTTGGCCTATTCGAGAAGCGGAACTGAGACGTCTTCAGGTGTTCGACGATCATTGTCTTAGAACCATGGCTCGTATGGGTTGGCGTCGGCGAATCCGTAACGAGGCAGTTAGAAGGCGCGTTTTCGGTTGTGCAACGGGTACTCCCATTGAAGAATGTGTCCAGCAACAGAAGCTGCGTTGGTTGGGACATGTGTTACGTATGCCAAACCATCGATTGCCGAAGAGAGTGCTGTTTTCCATGCTCAATTCAGAGTGGCGTAAACAGAGAGGTGGCCAAAACTTGATCTGACAGAAGAGTGTGAAGGAGATCACGAAACGCTTGGGTGCTGTCGGTGCTACTCGCCTTCCAGGATGGGGACCGCGTGATCCTCACTGTGCCTGGTTGGAGACGCTGCAAGTTACGGCTGCCAACCGATATTAGTGGCGTTCTTGTTGTCAGTTTCTATCCAGATCGTTTGATCGAGTGTCTGGAAGTGTAGGCACCTGGGAATGATTGTGTTAAGCTAGCACTAAGTCCCTTCCCCGTCCACCTTTACTTTTTTCTTTACATTAAGGCTTTCAAATAAATCATGGTTGTAAGGCAGTGAATGATCGGTATTGAACACCGATGTCATTCTGTCGACGATGATGATGATGGTGACTAGGTTGCCCGGTCTATTCAAGCTTTAGAGTCTCTTGCGCTCTGGTTGCACTGCTTCACCAAAAACAAATACCCAATTACGATTAGCAGTTAGTTATAGTAGACTGAGAAGTTGGCTGTAGCAATGCCAACTTGTAGCTAACAAACCCCACTCGATGAGAGCAGCTCCGCTGTTCGTAGAGATGAACAACCTGTTTGAAACAGTATTGAGGTGATAGCGATGTGACGTTATTTTGTCAGATACCAATGGTGTTCCGTTAAATTGTGACGAAACGTTCGCAACCACCTGGCCCAGCTGAGCGAACAGAACAATAGCCTTCCATCCAACCTGAGCTGATCAATTTGATCATTCAACTAACTGAGTAGGCAGACTGCAGTGTGACTCAGACCGCGTGTAAATAATTTCGGATACTCTCTTTTGGAAATATATTCTGATTAACCAAAAGCCTTCGGGATCCAGATTCAAAACAAACCCAGTAAACTAATATTTAGAGTTGCTTGAAAATAAACAGTAGTATCAAACAGACAGTTGTAGATTTAGACCTGGCCACGTGAAATCACTGAAGAAAACGGTTTAGTATTACCACGCATTATTTGAAGGCTTTCAGAGCGTAAAAATGTGATTGAACTCTCATAAATTTCTGCTTAATATTTCGTTTTATCAGAAGGAGAACGCTTTACAGGTCACCTCTAAGTGTTTACTGGTTAAATTTTGACTAGTGCAGATTTACAAAACTACGAAAGTGCAGTGATGCCTTCGGTTTTTCAACGTATTACGTAAGTGATGTTTCGGAAGTTTCTTCTATGAAAATTGGAATTTGTGACTGTTTGGTGCAAGCATTTTGGAAAAACTTGCCACAGTATTCACTGGTGGCATTCTGCTTCCTTTATTTAAGTCATATTGGACTCTCCTTCAAACCGATATGGGATCGGCTGGGAACATTCAGCCGTTTCATTATTCTGCAAAAGATTTCCATGGATGTCGAAGCAGAAGTGACCATTTTTCCAGGTATGGAGAACATGATAGTCAAGCAGGCTTGATTTCTCAGAGATTATAGGTTACAAATATACAAGCACCCATTTTGGCGCACATCAATTCGTGACCGCCCATCCTCAAGGTTTTTTCACTTCCGTTCTCAATCAGTCGGCTAACTTCACGCTACCTATCTGCAACTTCTTGGTATTCAGATGCTACTGAGGCTTTCTTTCAATAACATCAGGCAAAGGACAATTTAGATAGCCAATCAACGTCGAAGAGGTGTCGTCATAACCCAATGGAAAGAGCAGACCAATAATACTGACTGTTTTTTGGAGTAAGGAGCGACCAGCTACAGTAATTGTTACTCTAACAAGTTCAACTATTAAAAAACCGCAGAGGAATAATGTCGATAAATGGAGTGAGAAAGAGGAAACGGATCAAGACAACAGCAACAGACGTAAAGCTAAGTATTGCGTCGATCAAGTGGTTCAGTTTGGAAGCTAATAGACCGTCCACTTTGGCTTTATGCAGCTCAGTAGTATAGACATAAACTTACTGAGTGAAAGGTCGTTGACATGACCTCTGCCACGGCATCTGGTCTGCTCCTGCCAAGGCTTAGGCAACCTGACAGTATCTCAGGCTTCATAATTCTTTCAAGTGGCTTTGCAGCTAGGCCCCGAAAGGATGGTACAATTATTTGTCTTATATTATAGACGTTCGATTTCGCTCATCCGAGTAGGGGAAGGACAGAACACAAAAAATGTTTAGTTCCATGATGTGGAAGCGAAATATATCAACTCTGAGCAGTAGGACCAGGAACCAGCTCAACAGTTGTAGAAAATGTATGAAGATGGAAGGTGGGCCAAAATATCCCTTTTTAATATACCACGTTCTCTAGTTGGAGTAAACTATCGACTCAAGATTGCAGCAGTTCATTCGGATGGACGACTCGGACAATGTGGAGTTTACAGGTGAGCAGACATTTTCATCTGCAGACATGTCGAAAATCTTGTAAGATGCAAGGTACCGGTTTTTTATTTGTATATAAGGGCTGCGCATTGTATACGGTGCGATCAAACGGACCAACAGACTTTCACTACGCAACCTTGGATGTTTACGTTTCTGTGCCTGAGTTGGGTCGCTGCAACCAACTGAAAAACTGTTCAACCCTGGTGGATTGAGTCAAGTCGGGGTTTGAATTCTTTTCAGTGTGTCGCCCAAGCGTGAACACCCGTTCAGACCTGAAAATTCAGATGCATCCAACGTGCGGTGGTGGAATAGTGGTAGCACGTTCGCCTCGCATGTCAGGTGTCCGGAGTTCGAACCCCGGCACGGCCATTGGATGTGCACTGCTGATGAGCTGTACTAATAGCGAAACTCGAGTCCATTGCGGATTCCGGTGGATTCCGGTGTGGATTCACCAGAATAATCACGCCAGGACAGGAGAACGACTGTTCAAACGAGAGTGATGCGAATGTGAACACTACACTACTACCGCAAACCCCATAACATATATAATACACTCATCAAATCTGAGTTGGTTCCATCCACTTCAATCTCGGTTATCGGAAAAATGGGAAAGCTGGGAAGCCGGGCACTTGAGATGATGGCATAATAACTTGGTTCGTATTGGATCAGCCTAGTTATAGTTGAGCGCAGCAACCCATGTAAGGCGATGACCTTGATGAAGGAGCGGCACTAGCTGCCTGACTGATCCATCTTACTTGGAAGATTAGCCACGTAGTGATTGTGATAGTTCTGGGGAAGAAACCGGTGGACTCTGGAGCAAGACATTCCGAAAGGTTCTTTCTATGTCTTCCATGGCAGGAGGACGGGTAAGCAGTCACCGAAATGGACCCAAACCAGTTGGATGAGTGCTTGTCCCGTAGGACAATACACCACGTATTCTCTATCAACTGGGACTCGTAGAATGATATGAACTCGTGATGTCCAACTTGCGAATTCGCACTTAAATCCAGTAGCAAGCCTTCACCGATCAAGAAGAGACCACTCATAATTATCATTTGTCGAGATTTCAAGTCTTGACTGAGTAATTAAAGGATACTCGGTATGGATCGTAAGAATTTAGGAACTGTTGCTTGACTAGGCGCTGTAAGATTTCTGAAAGGTTTTGTTTTGTTCAACCACTCAGGTTTCAACCTTTAAAAAGCGTTTTCGCCCATGAAACTGAAAATTAAATGTTACCAAGTCAAAATTGCATCCGGTCGTAGCTAGTTAGGTTCACATTCTTGCGAAGTCGAGGGATCACGAATGTGGCTATCTAATGGATCGTTAAATCGATTTATTTGCTATCCTACTCACTCACGCTTCTGTAACAAACGTTAGATTTTTTAGCTTGACTGAGTATCAGTCCCAACAGTGATGAGGACACAGGAGATCCATGGTAAACTTTGTTGTATGTACGTACGTGGTTAGAAGCGGCTAGCTGTCATCGGCTTTGCATCAGAGGAACAAAAGCGTATTACACACGTAGTTAGCTACATTGTGATTTTATCTTTGTATTCCCGTCGGTTCGTACCCAAACCACAGTAACATTGAAATTGCAGTCCTCTACTTCACCGTTTAGCAAGGCTATCCAACTTTTGATGCCACAACAAACCTTATAGTTGGGTTGGCTTACAAACGGCCTCTAGCATCTGTGGTTGAATACACTCTAGTTCTATTTTGCTTGAAAAAACCTTAGATACGAGTATTTAGCATGACACACAAATTGTTTGGAACACTCTATGGAGTGTACATATCACACACGGCTAATATTCCGAGGAGTATAGTCTGAATGAAACAAGGTGTATTGACGAAATATCATCAATTTATCTTTTTACTCGTAAGCTGCCAGCTAGAAACATTTAATTTGTGTCACAAAAATGAATAAATAGTGCGGTAAACTGAACCGAACGATATTTAAATCAATCACGTCTAGTATTCGCCCACCACAACAAACTGAAGGAGCATATCAGAGTCTTCTGTGCCTCTGGACTCGGATGATATTGACTGACATTCTTGGTGTCGAACTGCGGCTTATTCATAGAATTCTTATGGACAGTGCACATTAAGAGTTATGTATAAGGTCGAACGAGAATCCTTGAGAATTCCATCAGTCACCAAGAGGCCCATCTAAATCCTCCTCTCGTTTAAGAGCGACATAACTTCCGAAACGCTGACCAGTCGTCTGACCTCTGCCTCAAAATGAAACCGCAGTGCAGTGCTTAGTACACGTCAGCTGTGTTCCGCCACGTAACACGAACCTTAGAGATTGACTTTATTGCCGGTATTCATCAATGAGATTTATTCACCAATGCCTAGCAACTCATGTGGATCACCCCACTCCGCGCCTATCTGAGAGAAGTAGGGTTCAGAAAACAAGCTGCCTGAGTACTAGACTGGCCATAAATATCTGATGTTACAATTTTTACCCTGAGTTTTGTCTGAATCGCGAGAAGTGACCTCACTTGACAATTTACACCGCTCGAAATGACTCGGAAACTGACTGAGAGATCACGGAAGTTACGATTTGACTGGCCCGTCATAGAGGATTTTGATCAATGGGATTATTTTATTACAAGGTCAATTGAAAATTACAGGCCGATAAAATCTTAAAAAAAACACTATTCAAGGAACTTACGGTCAATTTCAACCGTTGTACGGTAAATTGCAGATCGATTAGGTCATCAAAACGAGTGGTCCATCAGGGGATGATTTCGTATAGTATATAGAATTAGGTCGGTCGGCGGTTTCTCACCGAGTCCACTCAACTCAGGTAGTAGAGTGGCTGCTCAGAACAGCATTCACTGCGCACAAATTCACCACTACGCAATCCGTTCCGTGAGCACGTGACTTCATGCCTCAATCAATCGAAACTTAGCAAACCGAAGCTAGTGCCATTTCACGAATCGATCGAGAGTATCTATTGGTTGTTTGTACAATGATAGGCGCTAGTGATGAGATCTCACGTCAACAGATTGGCTGGAAATTTTGCACTTTGAACGATCAAATTCAGTGGGTGGTACGATTACAAAAACACTTTAAATATTGTGTAGAAGTTGGACCAGAGGCAGAGAAAAAGTAAGAGAGATTAGTTTGTGTGTGATTAAGAGAAGACGGTTCTGAAGGGAACACATCATCATCATCATCACCATCATCATCATCACCATAACATCAGTGTCCAAGACTGACGCTTTGCTGCCGTAAAACCACGATATATTTGAAAGCTTTATTATGAAGAAAAGAATAAAATGGCTGGGGAAGAGATCCATGCTATCCTGACATAATTATTTCGGGGTACTTACACATCTGGGTACTATTTCAGGTAATTCGGATAGAAACGGACAACAACAACTCCAACCACACCGATTAACAGACCTTTCATGTAGCTCCTCCAACCAGGTAGGGTGGGGGTCACACGGACCCCAAGTCTGAAGGGGACTCACACTGAGAGTGCCCAGACGTTTCGTAACCTCTTTCATCTCTGACAGGTCGAAGGTTGACCACAACTGTGCTTACGGTACACTGAAAACAGCACTCACTTCGGCAAACGAGCATCTGGTATGTGCCATACATGGCCTAACCTCCGCAGATTCTGGAGTTGGACACAGTCTTTGATGGAATGCCCCAATTCAGGACCGAACACTCGTCTTCCAGTTGCTTAATTGTGTTATGCATCAGCTAGGATTCCTAGAAAACGGCTATCGAAGACCTGAAGACTTCCCAGTTATGCTGCTCAAAGAGGTACACACATTCCCGAAGATAAAAGGATATGCCGTTTTGCCGCCACGGGTGCCCCAAATTAGCAGACCTAATCCGAGCATTAAAGATTAGTTCACCAACTTCGTTTGTCACACTACAATAGGAACAGATACACGTTTGAAAGGGTGCAAAACACCCCGCAACTTCGAATGCCTCGCCTTGGTTTGTTAGTGACGCGCTCAATGAGTGCATGTGGAGGAGGGTAACCTTGTGGGTAAAAACCGCATGCAAAAGGACGGGATGACTTTGGCCAGTTCATGCAAAAGCACCTGCTCCTTCTCCCCCTCTTCAAAGAATAAAACAATGTGGTCTGCATTGTCCAGATCTCCAAGGTTTTGTCAGTAAGTGTATGAATCTTCCAGCGTTCGTCTCATTGCTTCGTCAGTCAATGAACGGAAGAGGCTACTTTTAACATGTCTGTTTAGTTGATCATCGTTTTGGAACTTCAAACTCTGAAGCTCTTTTTCTGGGAAATGCAGTCGAGTGTAACTCAGCGCACAACTGTTACCAGTTGGTTGTTTTCCGCAGGCCTGCCAGTATCGTCGAGATGAATATCGGTCTAGTCTGAATTGTAGGTGCGTCTCCGATCACGTGAGTGACAACTCAATTCAGGGACACGTACAATGCACTTGTTACTTTCCGTGGCGCTGTTCAAAACAGCCGGATGGTGATTTTTAAGCGTACTGGGGAAAATCCTCTAACATTCGATTCTCAATTTTTGGCTATTTGTGGGCTGTAACTGTTACGTCTCTGCACAGGTCGGTCCGCGATTACCTGCCTGTTCCACGTTGCTATCTAGAAACTGCATCGAGGTGAATCCCGCGGGGCCGAAGGTTCTGTGACGTTTTCCGATATTTGTCATTGAATCGAGCCTAACAAAACCGAAAAATCACAACAACTGGACTATCCTAGCGCACTACTCATAAAATTGTCGAAAACCATTTCAACGGCCCACTCTTTTTAAGGCTCGTCATGCAGACGTATTCTCCGATTTTGTGCAGCCCATTTAATTGTCAACACAAAAGTAATTTGCAAGTGACTTTATTTCGCCAAAACGTCTTCAAATTCAGTAAAATATTGGCAGATTATGAGTGGTGGACTGGAGGCGAGAAAAATTCCTGGTAGAGTTTGGGGCTTTGTTACCGATCTGATCACAGCGAATAGAAGTAGGTTCTTTTGCTAGGTATTGAGTGAAGAACCTTGTGTTTTTGACCTGTAATGTGTGAAACCAGGGGTTCGACTAGTGACACTGGTTTTTAATTACAGTCTAATGATTAATTCTGATATAGGCCATATGTGAACAGCACAACATTGTAGCCGTTTCCTCGAATCGTTGTGTACGACTTTGTGTGGAGCAATAATAGAGAGTGCACTTAAAAAAACAAAAGTCCTTGTTGTCATTTTTTCGACCGATATCATGTAGAACATCTCTGCAGAGTGCTCTTAGAGCTTTGTTAATGAACTGGCACCCGCGATTGGCAACTAGTGTCAACTAGTCATGGGATGTCAAAGCCTCAGACACTTATCCATCTGTATACTAGTTTTTTTATCGCCACTACGGAATACACCATGTTTGTCCATTTCGAAGGCTTGATGTACCGTCTTACGTAAGTTCCTATCACAGGCCGGCTCCCGACACACCTTATGGCATAGCTTCTCCGATTGGGTAGGGCTACGATGATATCCATCTTCTTGACGTCTGTGTACAACGCATAAGGCAGGTCCTCTGATAGCAGCAGGACGTGACACCCTAACAACCATAGATCGTCAGCTATTCGACTAACTGCACTATTTCCGACAGAAAGCCAATAAAGTACGCAACTATCTGCTTGACTTATTACCACTCAGTGACCAGAACCTGAAGCTAGACTCCTGAACATGTGGGCTGGTAACCCCGAGACCATGCAGCTTGTACATACTTCCATCAAACAAAAAACACTGAGACTATGATCTCCGTAAATTCTTCTAACAGAATGGATCACAGAGTCGACTACTTACTGAAAACTTCAAAAAGCAAGAGTACAACTGGAATTCTCTGCGTGACAGATGCCAGTTTGCTGGATTTGGCCCTGGAATTTTCGATAAAGACTGATGACCACTCATGGACAGTATTCAGCATTTGACCGTCAACAAGAGGTGGAGAAAACCATGTTCAGGAGGTGGCTTGACTTACAAGTGTTATCTCTTGTTTTGACTGAACAGGCAGTTTCTTAAGGGATTGGTAAATTATCAGTCTAAAACAGGTTGGATGTCACATCACTTGTTCGGTACTGTCAGAGTCAGCTGTAAAACCTCATAGTTACTGTGCGTTAGCAATGACTACCACATCTTTGAAGCGAAACACCATTATAACGTTTTCGTTAGATTCCTTCTAACACGCCATGGGTAGCAGAGTAGAATAGGAACTACGCTCAGTGTACCTCACGTGGGTGGGTGATGCGGAATTGTACAGCCCAGTGGCGCACCAGGCTTGTTACTGACGATAAGTCAGCAGTAATTTCACCGATGACTTCAGTAGAGAACTGATTCCTACCTGGGTGCCTTTCACTACACTCATTCATGGGTGAAAGATGGGTGAATAAATGGTACGGACCACTACTGCGCAGTAGGTTGGTGACCTGGATCGAAACTGCCGACAACTTTGGGCCAGGATTGTGCAACGAAACGAAGGATACAGAGATAGATGGATAGCGTTCAGCTGTAGCACCCTTCCGGTGCCTAACAACCATGCTATCCAAAAGAAACACGAGGGCTGGGATGTTGCCAGGCTGCCAAAGCCTAGACAAGGGAAGTCGAGTGGCAGAGGTCGGGTTCGGACCACAGACCTTCCGGTCAGTAAATTCGCGCTCTAACCACTTGGACCATCTCGCCCCAAAGGATACAGGAAACCAGCTTCAATCTTGGACGGACTGGCTCAAGTGGAATTTTATCACTTAAGACGTTAAGTGTCGTATGGTTCCAACTGGTGACATAGATGTATCATGCGAGTCACAATGGTATTACGAGGAACTTATCGAACGAGTAAACAAGCAATCTGAAAGGTGAGCTATTTGATCACAGCGTAGCAAATGCCAATGTGGTACGGGCCAACTAGGAATGAGTGAGAAAAACTGTGTGAATAGAATACCTGTGTGCTGTGCCACGCGAATTCTACAGTGTTTTAAAATGTATTTTTTTTGCTGTTATTATAACGCAATGAAATTCAGCGCAGAACTTTGAATTGTTGATGAATACTATGGTTGCCGTACAGTTTTCGTTTCTCTGCGGCACTCGTAGAACCCTGTCCTTTAGCTATCTGATGGAAATTTAAGCAACCTCTTGAAAAAGGCACTTTTGGGGTGTGATGGCAAGAGCACTGGCTGGCTTGGCGTTAGGGACTGTAGCGAATTCAACACTCGTCACTTAGTTGTAATGTTCTAAACAAATTTTAGGGAGGCCGCCTAACAAGTGGCTTCCTACAAAAAACAATACGGCTCAGTGACTATTTAATGATCGATGACATTTATATGATTAATCAGATCGGCTACATGCTCCTAAGAAAAACGTTCACAAGAATGCCAGACAGTATTAGATAGAAAAATACATGAATGGAAGTAATTTGGATAGCCTTATCGACGGGTTTCACGTGTAGAGCAGACCATCAGCTGACCAATGAATGGTCGTCAGGCTGGTTGAATAATCCGAACACAGATGTAGCTGAGTATCGAACGGACTCATCAACGTCATCATCATCATCATCATCACCATCATCACCATCATCATCATCATCATCATCATCATCATCATCGACAGCATGACATCAGTGTTCAACACCGATGCATCACTGTCGTACAACCATGATTTAATTGTGAATGTCAAGGTTGTACGAGGGCTGAGATATTGCCAGGGCGGCCACACCTAGACAGGAGGACGATTAGAGTCCTCAAGCAAAGCCTCTGACTCAAAAGCCTAATAACCGCGAGGCAGTGGTGTTTTAGCGGGAAATGCAAATGCATTACCATTTCTACGGAACAATTTGCCACATGTTCGAACCCCTGGAGGGCCAGGAGACCTTGACCAACCTGGTATGGGAGACTGTGAGTGTCACAGAGACACTCCCCAGTATAGCTCAATAGATCGCTGAGGTGCGCAAACCGTCATACCACGGTTAGTTCCAGTCTCTTCGTGACAGGACAAATGGACTCGGGCTTAGTAAGATGTAACCCTGGAACCGGATTCCAACCAAACAAAGTTTGGTTGTCCATCAGGGTTCAAAATCTATCTGACTTCAGGTTTCGAGAAATCCGATCCGGCTGTGTTTCGCCAGATAATACTGACGCCTCAGAATTTTTTGTGAAACACTTAAGTTACTGTCAGTAGCTATAAAGATGATGCTGAGAGATGTACTTTTATCTTGAAAATGAGTCTGTCAGATAGTAATCATTTTTGTGGTGTAGTACACTGAGTAAAGCCATCACCGCATTGTCTTTATCAGATGCTATTGTGTCCAGTACAAAATAGGATGGAAGCTATGTAACCCGTTTTTAACTTTCACTTGACTAGCAAGGTCTATTTTGACTACAGGAGCACCCACATATCTATGTATAGCCGGATAATCGCAAGTGATCGAAGCAACACTGCTTCTGATGTTCTATAAATGCCAGCGGAGAACTGCAGAAGTCCATTTTATTCGTTGGCGGAAAGGTACAGGAATTATGATATGGCATACCTTACTGCGGCAAAAAGCAAAGGGCATGAAAATCTAGTTCCATTTGCGACTTCAAGTTGTTATCACCACTTGCCGAACATCATCGGATGGCTTGCGCATGCACGTGACCTGTTCGATTACAGACTCAAATTTGAAAAAACACTGATGGTGCCGTGGTGCGTGTCCTGAAACTAGGACAAATGCCCCCTGAATTGTGTGTACAATTATGCGAAATCCTTGTTTGTTCAAATTGAATGATCCGTGGCGTGGAGCGTCGGATGTTTTATCGATAAGACACGCGATCAAAAACAAACCGCATGTGTAGTTAGACAACCTATACGCCTAATCAGACGTGCATGCAATCTAATGATAAGCCTAACAATAAAAGGTCAATTGAGCTTCCTACTAAACTATGTCGATGGTATCGATCGCAGTTTCTCACTGGTGTATTGGCTAAATATGACCCAGATACGGGAGAAAATAATGTAAAGTGGGTAATAGGGGAAAAGACGAGAAATCCAATCTAAACTCAGTGCAGTCTAGAACCACATTCAGAATAACAGTGCAAAAGTTCCCTCAAAGTGCATTACTCAATAGTATAATGGACCCACCACAAATCATCTTTCCTCAAACTAGCTTTAAAACTGTGGGGAAAAATGAAAGTGACCTGATACTTATTCTACATAGCTTTTGGGAATTAGTTGGTGACGTGTGTCACTATTTTTTCTTTGCAGTTGAATTTTACGACGGGTCGAGTGGTGTTCAGAACTGCAGTCAACTTTGAATTTCAGAGCGACAAGTTTTGAGACCACCACTGCTACCCCTTCACAATTTGCCAATTCCTCTGTAATTTACACACACGCACACACACACTTCGTCCCTTCATTGAAAAAACTTCACTCATTATTGGCGTTTGCTTCTATCCTGATGATCCTCGAATGTACCATATCAGCGCCCTATCCGTGGTGAGATTGACAGACCGCTTGTCAGCCACCAGTCCAACGGATATAAGAGGCGTTCCACTTCGGAACGGTCAGTTCACTCTCCGATTATGCTAACTTAGTTTTTTGTCTAAGAGTTATTAACTGAATCACCATTGTCATTATTATTTAGAGACTTTTCAGATCAACCTAGTCTTTGTGACATTATCACCACAAAAGCCATCGTCTAGATTGGCAGACATGGTTCGATAAAAACAAACTGGTAGCCTAAATAATTTTTTTTACGTATGGATGTTAATAACATGAGCAGGAATAAGGCCAGTCAAGGGACAAGTTATCTAATGGACTGGAATGTTGTCTATACTTGACAGCCGCGACATTATCATCATCATCACCATCACCGACAGTAACATCACTACTGGATGCTGGCCTTCGTATCCGAGTTGGGTAGGTGGGCAGCCAGCAACAATAACCGGATCTAACTTCTAGACAGTCAGAAGGTAAGGTACTAGCCACCTGTACACAGAAGATGAAGTGTTAATCAGAAAAGAACCATAGACCAGTTTTTGGTGTAACATGGGATTTTGGGCAGTTTGTAAGAACACCCGTTCTCTCATTTTCACTCGCTAGGTGCAGTCTGCTACCTATTTCGTAGTAATATATGTTCTGCTGGAGTTAGTGTGCCGTTTTAAGGACTCCACTTTGAAGATTCTTGCTACGTTTTACCGTCATACTTGGGAAATCAGTAGAGTGCAAACTGGTTTGACACTGAAAATTGTAACAAACAGACAGGTCCTCAACTCAAACACATTACTGAATGCATCGAGTAGTACTGTGCCTAGTCGGTGGATTAGGACGGCTGTCGTTAAAAATTAAATCGATGAGAAATTCTTTGAAAGAACACTCACTCGTATACTCAGGTAAATATTTCGTTTATCATATTCTTCAACTTAATGTGTTGCACCAAGGTCGCCTCGTGTTTTAGCTGGTACGACGTTCGAGATATCGCGAGGAAGTCTAGTCACGAGATTGTTGCCGATGGGTTTTCAGCAATCTTTGAAGCACTCCTCTCCATAAAAATGGGAAATTATCCACTGTGATACACGCACAAAAGGGTCAAGAATATACAGAGATTTCATTTCTGCTATCTAAATAAAAAATCTGGAAGTGACCTACCTTGACAATTCTGCTTTTGAATTTCTAGACAGCACGTTTATGCACTTTAGCTGGACCTTTCGGTGGAACCCGTATCAGAGGTTCTTCATCCACGCCACTTACTTAGTCACAGACATTGATTCTTGTGTAGATTTGGCTTGCTAGTGAATTTTATGAGTTCCCAATCGGTTTGAGCTCAACGTTACCGGTTAACTACTACTCTGTCTTGATTCTGTGGAGTTTTCAGTGTACTGTTGTCTCCCACCCCCTGACTACAATCACCAGTAATTACCAATAATACATGTCATTACTGTGTGGGATGCCTTTCTTGGGAATATCGATCCACCCATTGTTTAGACGTGAGGGTGACATTCTGAGTTAGGATGAAACATCTGTATGTTGTTGTTTGGTCACAAACCTTGTCTGTCTGAGCGTCTGTCAGCATGACCTGTTTGTATTGAATCAATAAGGGTGACAGGAACCCGGGTGACAATCTCAGCCGTTGTACAAACTACATGGATCACACGACTTGCCTCACTTTCGAAACGTTTCAGTCCCTTCCCGACGTCGGAAATATCTCTTTGAATAATCTCGGGATATCAGCGTACCATGTTAGCTTGATTTTGTTCCGGAGCAGTGGTCTCACTGAGCCGATTGTTGGTGTTGCGACCAGACCCAAAGTAAACAGTCACGGGAGTAAAACATCAAAGATTTCAGAAGACTGTTAACCATGGTACCAGGATTTTGTGGCCGTATTGATCTGGTCGAGCNGGTTTCAGTTGACTTAAGTTAGTTTGTCTTGTAGACTAGACTAGAGTGAGTGGTTGAAGTTGGTTGACCGTTACGTGTTGCTGAGTCAGATATAAAGTTAGGGGTTGGACAAAGTATGCGGATGTGCTATCTTTGATAATTCGTGTTCTGGTTCAAACATACAAAGAGGTCGATGAAACCAGTGTAACTGTTTTTGATTGAAGTAAAGGTGAAAACCAGTGTCAGAAAGACTCGAATTGCTTGTCCAATTTAACGAGAAACTTGACAGTCACGTGATGAGCGATTGTGTCAAAACAGAGCATCTAGTTGTAAGTGCTTGTAAGTGGTCAGTCTGATGGACCCAGCGCTGGTGCATCTCTAATCGTTTTAGGCATCCGCAAAAAGGGTTTAGCAGATGAATTCAAAAAAATTGTAAACGACGTAGTGATTTCTTCTCTACAAAACAGCAGAGATGTATTCAGGCGTACACTTAGTAGTCAAAATGTCGTACTCAAAACTAGTCGACTAAGAGTATATCATATATCTGTTGTCTGATGAAGGGAATACTAGTGAAGATCAAAAGTACTTTGGACACTTGAAAAGCGATACTCAATCTCCCGCCTAATCTTTGAATCAGAACTTCACTCATCCAAGCCCTTGCTGAAGCGCACGTGTAAAGTGAGGTTTGAGGGTATGTCGTAGATCGTAGCTTTCAAAAGTCTCGACTGCAGCAGTCCCCACCAACAGGACACTTCAGGGTAAAGACTACCTAACCAGTCGCATTGGCAAAAGCTGAAAAAACATTGTACAGTTGTCTCACTGTTTTCAGCTCAGCAGGACTTCACATAAAGAACAAACAATAAGCTGAAAATTCTTAAATCTCCTTGCACAATCTGCGAGAACGAAGCTCCGAGAACGAATAATTTCACGAATAATTTCGGGCACACCACTCACATCGCTTAAGTGTGAACACGTTCGCCTCTTCAGACGTAAAAATTCGGATTAGTCCAATGTGCGTTGGTAGAGTAGTGGTTACACGCTCGCCTCGCATGTCAGATGTCCGGGGTTCAAATCCCGGCACGACCATTGGATATGCACTGCTGATGAGCTCTAATAAGAGCGAAACTCGAGTCCAGTGCTTCCCTTTGGTGTGGACTCACCGGAATAATTACGCCAGAACAGGAACAGGAGAGTGGTGTGGCTATGATCAATTTCACAAAAGACTGGAACTTTCGCCTTTAGTCAGCGCGTGACTGTGGTTTCGGCCACATCCCGTCTAACTGCGAGTTAATCACAGTGCCAATCGGATCTTCGTCGGAAAACTGAATCAAAACAGTCAAAAATTCCAGCTTTCACAAGCCTTCGGCTTTTGGACGTCATAACTTTGTGTCCGCAACAAACCAGCTTTTGTTCGGTGGCCAGGCCTCGGGGGATTAGTATAAGACTCTCCAGTTAGTCGAACCTGTTTTTGAAAACCAAACCAATGATATGGTGTGATTTCACAGAACACCGCTTGCTGTTTTGGCAACATGCCTACCCGGTTGAAAAACCATGTGCGATAAAACACGTGTCGATCAACGCATCGAAATGACCTCAGACGTTTTTCATAAAGGAAACTACACACAATGTTGCTGAAAACGCTTCGATGGCTCACTCCCGGTTTCGTCCTTGATTGCAAATGAGTGTAATTCTCGAAAACAGTCCAATTTGGGTTCAAGAAAAATATAAGTTTCACGGAAACTCAGAGACTGCGCCTACCTGATGAGCCCCAAGAAGGGCCGAACCGGTCGTCGGCTGTCGAAGAGCTTTCAGCAACTTTGTGAGTAGTTCCCTGAATGAAAATATACTGCAATATGTCGAATATCGTGCCAACTGAATCATGAGGCGGTCTGTGTGCAGCGCATTCAGTTGTAGAATACCATAAATGAGAGATTCAACTGGGTCTCTCGTGAAAACCAAATTGATTTGAAATGAGTGTATTTCTCGAAGTTGAAGGTACCTATCATGGATAGACCACTGTTGACAGTAAAATATAGCCAAACGAGAGAAAAAGTGTTGCATAGAGTAAAAAAGGCCGGGGACAGTCGAGGGGTTCCTATGAGTAGTATATCACGTCTATATGATGTACTGCGATATCGCAAATATCGTACCAACTGAAACATGAGGCATCCCGGCGCAGTAACGTGAACGAGAGATTTAGCTGGTTATCAGGTGAGTCTCGCCCGGCGACCAATTCGGTATGCGGATGAGTGTACAGGTAACAAGTGCAATCTCATCAGATGTCTTAGAACTTTGCACTTCAAGTCCCGTATCATGTTTACCAATGCGACGGAATTCGGACAACCTAACTATCCAGATAAGGCTTAGTTCCAACTTGCCTCTCAGTTTGAATGGGGGGATCCAAAAATTATCATACGGACAAAAGGAAAAACTACATAAGAACAGATCTACGGTAAACTGATTGAATCTTTGGTCTCCCAGAAACGTTCTACCGGGTGGTCGTATGTTTAGTTGAATCAGGCGACTCCAGTCTAAACAATATCGATAAGTCTCCATCTACCAACCGAACAGTATGTACGATTTTGGCACGGAAGTACCTGTCTACCGATCGAGTAGACAATCGCGATCAACATTTTGTCGGTATACGATGATAAACATCTTGTTCTGCCGTTTTCAAACCTCAGCATTCTTGTTTGTCCAACAGCTGAGGAACCATAGATGAACGTTGTGAGAGTATCTAGCTTAGGAACAAGTCAGATCCGGAACTTCGGGGGACAGTAAAAATTTCACACAAAAACACTATGATGTAGGTCCGGATTACTGACGATCACTTCCAAATTTGCGCTAAGATTTCAGATTGTCCGACAAGATAGACCGTCAACGATAAGGTTCATTGTCAGGCTTGACCTGAAACAGATGGCCGAGGACCGTAGAGTTTCGTTTTCTACTTTCAGTGAATACGACTCATCTATTTGGATGGGGTGTCATGAAATATAGGATCCTGACAAAAATCACTTTTAGTGACAATTCTGAGGGTCATTGCAGGAGAGAAAACTAGTCCTAATGGGGTTTGTGATCGTTTGGTTGGTTCGGCCAGTCTACTAAATCAGTGAGGCATGCATCATTGATCAGCTTCATCAGGAATAAAGTATACTTTATAGTGATTTCAGGTTTTCCAGCGTAAAATGGCTTTACTCATGTTATCATCGTTATCAAGATCAGGAATAGACCAACAGTGGGTGTGGCAGCCACGAAACGAAGAATTTCTGGCAGGGACCAAAGAACAAAGAAGGTTTTGCGCAGGTCGAGGGAAGTTTCATGTCCCGAGTGCAATCGATGAATACTGAGGTGCTTAGAGACCTTCTATATAGTTGAAATGGGCACAGATGAGCAGAGCATGGAGTAAGATGTCATCAAGGAGGCTTACAAACGAATAGACAATCTGGCTAGAAAGTGATGACATGCTTGAAAGTTGGATTAGTTTCATATATGTATTCTTGTAATGCACTACTCATAAGGTTGCTGAAAACTCCTCGACAGCACACGATCGGATTCGCCCTTCTTGGGGCTCATCAGGTAGGCGCAGTCTCCGAGTTTCCGTCAACCACATGTTCTACTTGAAACCAAATTGCACGAAATTAGCGAACTATTCTCATTTGCAAACTAATTTGGTTTTTAGAGAGACTCACCTCGAACCCAGCTGAATCTCTCGGTTTTAGTTACGTTTTACGCCTTGTAGGCTCACCAAACGTTTCCATGAACATTACTTGGACAGTAGACATGATGGGATTGGATCACACAGTACTCAGAAAAAAGATGTAGGGTTTCAATCCCGTTGGTTTATCATGGCCCACCTCTAAAACCTTTCGGATATCTCAGTTTGGACTGCAAAGTACAAATTTTCTGTTGGATATTTGTAACGTACAACATGGTTTAAACACCTGAGAAGCTTTATCTGGTGATCTGACAACGACGCCAAAATTATTTCCTCACGGATATCCAGCAACCGCCTACTTTGTCACGAAAACAGTGGAGAGCAAACGTTTGCGAGGACTAGACCTTCAAAACTTCAGACACCGTACCTAACAGCTAAGAACTGTGTATCAGTTGTCTTTAAGAGACACGCCCTTTCAGCTTTAGTTCCATCAGTTTCTGACGTCAAAGTTATGCGAGAATGTTGATACTGCCTCGACAGAGTGTTTGATGAGTACGCCTTCCAAAGTCAAACCGATTGTCCTGAATCTGCAAACGGATATAAAAGGGTCGGAGGGGGTGGAGCTCTGTACATCTTTGGTGAAAAACGCATGCTGGAACGAGGGGTCATTCCGGTACCTCATCCATCGCACCTCGTGCGGATAAATCAAATGTTGTCTGCAACATCTTGGAGAGCCAAAACTAGGATTGTGTAGGTAGCCAAACAGAAAAAAGGACAAGGGTTTCACCGGGAAAACCTTACCAAACTTCTGATGAGGAATCCTGGATGGAAGTACTAAGAGAACCGTGGGATAAATCTGTTTGAACCTCAGCGCTAACAGAAGTATGGGTATGCCTGCATATCACGTTGCATTGGTACATGTATAACGAACAACCTGTCGACGAAATGAAAGGAAGAATGTCTTCACTGTGGAGTTCGACACGCCGGCCGACCGCCAGGAGGCTGTGAGGCGGTTCAAGACGGCCAGAATAGCACCCGGATCTGACCTGACCGTGTTCTTCGCCGGCCTGCAGCAGTCGTTGGATCGCGCTTTGCCGGGGCTGGACGGAGTGTCACGCCACCAGTTGCTGTCGGACCAGCTCGTCGAAGGTGTGCAGCCGGCGCTTGGTGCCCAGTTGCGGTTGGCACGAGCAACTGGCCAGTTGAGTGTGGAGGAGCTAGTGCGTCTGGCCCGGGAACTGCCCGAGGCACCACTGGCCACGTTGAAGTCGCAGGCGTGGTACCACTGTTGACCGTATACATGCTCAAACGCTTAGTGTAGTCATGTGAATACGTGGCCACTGCATCTCCTACCCGATGAACTCGAAATTATGTCTCAATTGACGGAGGCAGTAGCTTTTATGCGCTACGGAAAGCTCTGTATTCACATGTTCGGAGCAGAAGCTTTAAATTCATCTTTTAATGAAGACCCGGTAATGGGTCGGCTCTATTTTCTTAAAAAGCCGTGTTCTTCGACAAATACACTCATTTGCAAATCGATTAGGTTTTCACGAGAGACTCGACTGAATTTCACGTTTATGCTATTCCATAATTGGAATGTGCTGCACACAGGCCGCCTCATGTTTCAACGATATTCGAGATATCGCAGTATATTTTCATAGGGGAAACTACTCACAAGGGCTGTCGAAGAGTCTTGAGTAACCCTGTGAGTAGTCTCCCCTATGATCAAGCCTTGTTCTTGTTTACATATAGTCAAGGGAACGCTGAAACCGACCTATTAACTTCGAAAGACGCTGATAAAAGCCCATCCAAGACAGGGAACCATATTGGTGTCCGGACAAAAGCGAAGAGACAGTAGATTCCATTTCGCATATCACGATTTAGCAGATCACCATACAGTTCCATTTGAGCTATAAAAAATGTACTTCCAACATCCTCTGAGTACACTTCTGCTGTGGACGGCTTCTGATGGATCGTTCAGCTGAATAGTACTCTAAGGGACGCAGTGTTTCACATCAGAATAGGAGATCCACAGCTAACTGAGTGTGCTCTCAGAGACAGCCGGTGCCGACTTTTCCGCTGTGTACATGGGGTTGCCTATTCCGATCTCATTAGGAATGTCTTCTCAAAAATGAGCGAAATACACTCATTTGTAAACTAATTTGGTTTTGCGAGGGACTCACCTGGAAACCAGCTGAATCTCTCGTTTGTGATGTCACCAGGCAACTGAATGTGCTGCACCAGGCCGCCCAGTGTTGCAGTTCCTACAATATTCTAATGCACTACTCATAAGGTTGCTGAAATCCCCGAGAGCTCACGCTGTCCTTGGTTCATTCGAAGCGGACCACCACGAACGACAGGTTTAGCTGGATTCAGCTGGGTTTCCTGTTTAAACCAAATTTGTTCGCAAATGAAGTAGTTGTGGAAAGTCAGCTAGCTGGGTCTCAGATGAGTCTCTCGCAACACCAAATTTGCTCGCTAATGAGGGTATTTCGCTAATTTCGAACAATTTGCTTTCAAGTATAGCACAAGTTTGACGAAACTCGGGGACTGCGCCCACCTGATGAGCCCCAGAAAGGCGAAACCGGTCGTGGGCTGTCGACGAATTTTCAGCAAACCTATGATTGGTGGATTACAAATATACACGTATTGCGATGTCTTCTCCAAAACTTTTCAGCTTGTTTCACTTCCTGAGTAACTGATCGGAAACATTTTTCACAAGATAAAGATGATAATTGGTACATTAGTCTTTCAGCGGTGGCACCCTTCCGGTGCCCGGCTGCCAAGCCACCCGAAGGAAGCATGATGGCGGAGTAACTTTCAGGTTGCCCGAGTTCAGACGGGAGCTGTTAGGATGCCGTGGTTGGGTTCGAACCATGGACCTCCCGGTAAGTTATTCTGCCACCTAGAGCTCAGGATGCAAGCTAATCTACTGATGAAAAATAAAACACGAATACCACGCAAAAAGTTCGTTAACTTGAAGATGGATCAACGGACGGCCACTTTATAGCTTTCAGGAACAAATTCTTTTCCTGCACCAATTTAATTCCACGAAAAACTGAAAAATGGGATCATTCAGAGCCCCAAAAAACGGATTCCGGTTTAACACACCGACATAATTTGCCTCTTGTACAAATTGTTTTGTTTCCTAGTTCAAATCCGTCGCGAAAAGCTAAAATTGTTCCGTGCGTGACAGACAAATTCACCTCAGAACGAATCATTAAAACACCGATCTTGTGGAACTTTTGGTTAGGGACGAAAACTGAGGGAGAAAAAACGAACAGCTCGGTAAATCAACCGTAGTTGACAATGGGATTGACCGAAAAAGGCTGATCGCAGTATGATTAATGCACTTTTTTGAAAGGAAACCATCAGTGGAATGATTGATTGACTACTTAAGATGTCGAGAAATCTGTTAAGATTTCAAAAAATCTTGTGTAAAAAACGAAATGCATCAGATCATCGAGAACACTCAAAACGCTGAGTGTTTGGTGTGGTCATGAAACAGTTCAAGTCGACGGATTTTCAGCAACATTATGAGTAGTACATTACAAAGATATAAATGTATCGCGATATCTCGAATATCGTAGCGACTGAAACATGAGGCAGCCTGATGCAGCACATTCAGTCGCCTGAGAACATCACAAACGAGAGATTCAGCTGGGTTTCAAGTGAGTCTCCCGAAAAAAACAAAGCAATTTGCAAATGAGTGTATATTCGCTAGCTTAATTCTTGTTGTGGCGAGTATAAAGAATATCGATCAAAGTGATAAGACCCTGGGGAAAAAATTCCTTAGAAAAAGATCATCTTGTTACAACCATCACGAAGATTTATGGTCATTAACCAAAACTCTAGAATATTTTTCGAGGCGAATAACTAAACTTTAAACTCACTCAGCGAGGTGATGACCCAGTGATTTACTCGGGATAATCAATTTCAACACTAAAAATATGAGGTTCCGTTCAAACTTTTTCAGTCGAAGAACATGACCTATGGGTGTCAACACAAGGGATATTAGGGTTGTTCCGAAGTACGTCAACATGGCTGTAGTAGGTTCACTATAATTCTGTACTCAAAAAGTACAACACAGACGATTTTCCGCGGCGTTTCTATCACGCTTTTATTTCTCAAGGATCTGAACAAAAAACCTAGCCTGTTTAGAACGTTCAGTTCTCAGAACTACCACAGGTGTAATTGTTTGCCAAATGGGGACACTGCGGTTGAGTTGATCGCACACGTGGGCACCTTCAAAATGTGGTTAACTATCTCATCTACTGCACTACCCCTTTCTGACCAGCGAGACTAATTTGCTTCCTTCCTCTCTTCATTTCTTCTGTTTTGAATTCAATTGACGAACAATAACTTCCCCCACAGTAAATGCAAACTTTTCATAAGGGAAACTATTCACAAGGTTGCTGAAAACTCTTCAACACATTTAGTTGTAGAATATCATAAACGAGAGATTCAGTTGAGTCTCTTGTGAAAACCAGATTGATTTGCAAATGAGTGTATTTCTCGAAAACAGTCCAATTTGGGTTCAAGTAGATCATAAGGTTGACGGAAACTCGGGACTGCGCCTACCTGATGAGCCACAAAAAGGGCGAAATCGGTCGTCGGCTGTCGAAGAGTTTTTAGGAACCTTGTGAGTAGTTTCCTTTATGAAAATATAATGCGATATCTCGAATATCGTGCTCATTGAAACATGATGCGGTCTGTGTGCCACACATTCAGTTGTAGAGATTTAGTTGAGTCTCTCCTGAAAACCAAATTGATTTGAAATGAGTGTATTTCTCGTAAATTGAAACTAATTCACGCTATATTGGGCTGTTGGCATTCACTCTCGTAAGACCTCTTCGGCAGGCCCCCAACATGGAAAAAACGTGAAAAGGAAAGATCGCAGTTAGCCTTGAAAACTAAGGCTTGTTCGAGGATAAAAAAGGGAAAAGCAGTTGAGACAAGATACAGGAAGCTCATTATAACAAGACTTCTGCGGGTCGCCTTATAGAGCTAGATCAAAGTCGAGTTTTAGTTTGTGCACCCTTGGCGGGTTGACACTTTGTGGCTCAACAACGTTCATGCTGAGTCTACGTTTTGCGCAACCCAGTCATGAAGAACTATCATAAACTTGCAGTTTATCACTTCTGTTTACTTGTTTGTAGGTGTTTCTGACGCTTCCCCAGGTGGTATGGCATGATACTTGTCACGCTTTTGCCAAGCTTCTGTCTTTATGAAGCTAGCAAAATTGACTGCCATTTTGGTGTCTATGCGTCTAGTTGGATTCCCGCGATGTACGGTCTCCAAAAGACGTCTGGTTTTAAAAAAAACATGTTGATGGTTTTGTTACTTTTCAGCTTGTAGTAAAGGCAGAATAAGCGCTTTTGAATTATCCCGCATCATTTATAGATTCATTGCGAGGTTTGGCCTAGGCAAACCTGACGACTCGCGTCAGTTGTGAAGATGTTGGAAAACAGAGTTGCAAACAAACGCCACTTACTGTCACTGGTTCATTCTATGTGAGTGGTGTTACTATCTGCAAAGTGAAACAGCTGTTGCACTGTATTCCCACGATAGAAGGTGCGTGTCACCTTTACTACCGTGAGAATCACTTGTTAAAAATCGATCCCAGACACGCGAAACTTTGAAAAATGCTTCGGCGGTCTTATTTCGATGGAGCTATTCTGTTACTGAAACGTAATCTGGTTAAAAATGCTATGTCTATTGAAATATACATGGACGGAGACACGATCTGCAAGATAATCCAGACTTCGGATTTACTGGTTTCAACAAAGGTTCTCCGGATCAGTGTACGCTCACTACTCACAAAAAGCCAGTAGTATTCTCAGGGATATGAACCGAAAATTGGCAGTCTAATAGCTAGGGGCATTTAGTGGTCCACTGCGTGCTTCTGTGTAGTAAAAGGTGAGAGATTGTAGATACTGCCTACGTTAAGGTTCGCCACCAGTATGAGTTCAAACAGAGATCAATCAATAACTCTGCCTGGCATGAGTCTCACTTAGTGGGACACGTGACTCAGTGCAGTTTGACTCTGTTTTCGATACTAAATCCCCACATTCGAAATGCATTATTTCAACCACATCTTAGAATAACTGAAGCACACATTATTTTAATGGGTACATAACTAAGATGCGAACCAGTTTCGTTTGGAACACGGGTTCAGTTTTTAAATGCCATTGCGCAAAAGCTGTAGTCAGGCAATCTTTGGCTGAGAGCAAGCATTTATTTAAACTACAGCGATCAATTGAAAGAGTTTCCCGTGCGTGCACGATTATGAAGATCATTCAAAAGTATCCCTGTGAAAGGGCAAGTGGGGTACCTGTAGACATGTGCATGTTATCGTTCAGATGTAGCACCATTTCGGTGCCTAACTGTCATGCAACCCGAAGGAAGCACAGGGCTGGGATGCTGCCAGGTTGCCCAAGCCTAGACGGGGGAAGTCGAGAGGGGGAGGTCGGGTTTAAAACACGAACCTTCCGGCCAGTAAATTTGCGCTTTACCTACTGGGGCCATCTCGCCCCTTATGTGCATGTTAGTCAGACAGCCACACGAAACTGGGGCACCTGGAAGATCGATTAACCAAACGGAAACTAGGACGATACGAGCGGTCGCGCCCAAAATCTTCACTTAACTCGAACATCACGCATACTCTCTATGCATGAGCCAGAAATCTGGTGCTAACTGTGCATGTTAGTCAGACAGCCACACGAAAATGGGGCACCTGGAAGATCGACTAACCAAACGGAAACTAGGAAGATACGAGCGGTCGCGCCCAAAACCTCCACTTAACTCGAACAGCACGCATACTCTGTGTGCATGGGCCAGAAATCTGGTGCTAAATTTTGAGAAAGTTGGGCAGAACCTACCTGAAAACTGTTTATATGTGACGCGAGCAGTACACAAATTTGAAAAGCACACACCGACAATTTATTCCCACAAAATTCACATATTCGGTCATCGAACGAGATACTCAACCATTCGGTGGAAAATGAAACTGGATCTGGTAGGTGGTGTCACCACGTCCAACGTCAGGTGCAGTACACCTGACTCATCTAGAGCGAGTCTATTTGATTCTGAGTCAGGTTGGTTCGAAAAAGCTAGACGGACACTCAGCATAAATTCAGCTGAAAAAAATCGTCCGGCAGTATCACCCTTCCGGTGCCTAACTGCCATGCCACCCGAGGGTTGCACGAGGGCTGGGATACTGCCAGGTTGCCCAAGCCTAGACAGGGGAAGTCGAGAGGCAGAGGTCGGGTTCGAACCACAGACCTTGCGGTTAGTAAATTCGCGCTCTAACCACTTGAGCCTTCTCGCCCAATTCAGCTGAAATTCGTAAGCTTACAAGATGAGAAACTGCGGGATAAGGAAACCGCTGGTATCTGTTTGCGGAAATATACAGTTGTTTCTTGTAAGAATGTCTTTATCGCTTCAACTTGAATGAGTCTCACCCAAGATCAGATAGGGTTAAAGCACTTCCTGGTTTGGTAACATCCAGTATAGGAATTCACTTTTTTGTGGTTCTCGCCAGTAAGCCATAATTTTAAAGAAAATGTTGGACGAAAGACATCTTCACCTACATTTGAGGCACAAAACCACACAGATAGAAAAAGCTCCATCCGGACAGTCTGACAGGATTAGTTTCGAAGTGAATTCGAGCGATATTTTTTTGTCAAAAACATGAGGTTGGAATGTTGGAAAAGGCGGTAAGACCCATCAAGTAGTCATGTCTTTTCACATGATAGCACAATTTCAAATAGCTAAATGTCTGGGAAACATTTACCGGTTTTGTCGGAAATTTGTAGACAGACTGAAAAAAGCAGGCCCTAGATGTCAAACGGTTCAGCAATGTTAATTTTGTGGTGTTGCTAGATGTGCTTTCCTTTCTTTTCTGTTTTCCACTTCATTTCTTTCTGTTAGTTTTTTGTTCGGGAATTCTGATGTTAATTTTGATCGAAATTCAATTGTACATCTTGTCAATTGTTTCAGTTTTATAACCTGACTACTTCAATCAATAACCTAACCCTCACGTGACCTGACGTACTAAACATTGGCGAATCAAACCTACCATTCAGACATTGTGTGTGTAAATGCCCAGATGTGATTGAAATCTTTAAGCGCAAGCAGCCTACGTGTTGAATTTGATTTTTTTCAAAACGAAGCGAGGTGTCCGAAAAATTACACTGTGAAAACCGAGCACGATGGCTTGATACAAAGCGCTACTATTTACAGCTGCGAAAAATTTTGACTTTTTTGTAGATAGTTGCATTGATTTTGCCGAAGGGATATTGACACCGATGTCAACCATTGGAGCCTCACTCCAAAGGTGATGAGAAAAATGAGCTGAGGAACAAAACACAAGTAGAACATAAGGTTGATGGAAACTCGGGGAGTGCGCCTACCTGATGAGCCCCAAAAAGGGCGAAACTGGTCGTGGGCTGTCGAAGAGTTTTCAGCAACCTTGTGAGTAGTTTTCCTCATGAAAATACAACTTTTCTTATGCAGGAGTGACTGAGCTTTCACAGCTTGCGTGACTGATTTGGCCCGTTTAAGCGAAGCTCATATGCAATGGTCACTTGAGATGAAGAGGACTCATGAAGAAGCAAATATTATCGATGAGTACACTTCATAAAACGGAGTACTGCCAGTAAGAAAGTTGAAACACGCTTCTCATCATAAATGAGAGATTCGGCTGCGTTCCAGGTGAGTCTCTCGAAAAACCAACTATGTTTGCAAATGAGTGTATTTCGCTGCATTTTCCAGCTGTTTGACTTTCAAAGTCAACTGTTTTGAACTTAGACATGATCATGTTTGCAGAGGGTTTACCTGGAATGCTTTTCTTACTCCGCACGACCAAATCACAGGACAGAAACTTTACGAATTCCGCAGTGGAACAGATTCAGCAGTGAACCATTTGAGGCGATCAAATTTCAACTCAGTTGTTCATATGGCCGCGCGTGTCGGTCAGCAATACTTTGACAGATAGAGGTGCGTGGCTTATCAATCCATCCGGTAAGTTCATTGCACTACAGATTCTTTTGTTACGTCGATCACTTCATTCGTTCTCAGTTGGATGACTTCGCTTAGAAGGCACTGTCCATATCAACAGTTGTTTGTTCTAGGTTAAGCTCAAATTCAAGTCGGTTCATGGTGGACTTTAATTATCGATATTTCAGACTTGAAACCTCAAAACTAGACGAAGTAGTTGTGTGCTACTAGTGAAGGGAAGAAGGCCTTCGCTGCGGAGTTATTTTTCAGAAAATGCCAACTGAACGGTTACAGACTAGTGGGAAGGGAAGCGAAAATCTCATATGCATCTTGTTTACAAAAACTGAATATCCATCTTCTATTTGAACGCGTCTCCCTGAAGTTTCCTGGATATTCATTGAGTGTTATTCAAATCCAAGAAAATTCCACAAAGCGACTTCACAAATTCAGTAATAGATCCCAATTTTAAGAGACGCAAAGCGGATTTACGAGAAAACATACTACTCGCATGCCACTCCAATCAGTAGTATCACTGTTACACTAGATATTCACCAATCCGATACAGAGAAGGTGAAAATCCCAGTCTTCCGTGGACTACAAAGCCAGTAAAACGACCTTAGGACATCGTGATTTATTGTTTACAGCTCAGCGGTGGTGCTTAGGTTGACAGCCAGAAACTGTTTTGGACGGAACAATTTAACTCTGTCACCTGAATATCAATTCCTTCCTTTCGTGTTTTCATAGGCTACGACCATCTGCTGAATCAACCGCGTTTTGTTGCATTTCAGTAAGCCAAGATATCTTTTCTGCGTCTGTGCGTTTCCAACGCAGAGGACTCCGGGAACTCGGTATACGGTGTTGTTCATCAAGTGCCAATATGCGGGTCTGCTTCAGATGCAAATCCCCATCGTCTGGCCACTTACTTTCTCCAACAGTGTCTGTTTCACACCGCCACACATGGTTGTCGGTAGCCTCACCTCTAAGCGCAAGCAGCCTACGTGTTGAATTTGATTTTTTTCAAAACGAAGCGAGGTGTCCGAAAAATTACACTGTGAAAACCGAGCACGATGGCTTGATACAAAGCGCTACTATTTACAGCTGCGAAAAATTTTGACTTTTTTGTAGATAGTTGCATTGATTTTGCCGAAGGGATATTGACACCGATGTCAACCATTGGAGCCTCACTCCAAAGGTGATGAGAAAAATGAGCTGAGGAACAAAACACAAGTAGAACATAAGGTTGATGGAAACTCGGGGAGTGCGCCTACCTGATGAGCCCCAAAAAGGGCGAAACTGGTCGTGGGCTGTCGAAGAGTTTTCAGCAACCTTGTGAGTAGTTTTCCTCATGAAAATACAACTTTTCTTATGCAGGAGTGACTGAGCTTTCACAGCTTGCGTGACTGATTTGGCCCGTTTAAGCGAAGCTCATATGCAATGGTCACTTGAGATGAAGAGGACTCATGAAGAAGCAAATATTATCGATGAGTACACTTCATAAAACGGAGTACTGCCAGTAAGAAAGTTGAAACACGCTTCTCATCATAAATGAGAGATTCGGCTGCGTTCCAGGTGAGTCTCTCGAAAAACCAACTATGTTTGCAAATGAGTGTATTTCGCTGCATTTTCCAGCTGTTTGACTTTCAAAGTCAACTGTTTTGAACTTAGACATGATCATGTTTGCAGAGGGTTTACCTGGAATGCTTTTCTTACTCCGCACGACCAAATCACAGGACAGAAACTTTACGAATTCCGCAGTGGAACAGATTCAGCAGTGAACCATTTGAGGCGATCAAATTTCAACTCAGTTGTTCATATGGCCGCGCGTGTCGGTCAGCAATACTTTGACAGATAGAGGTGCGTGGCTTATCAATCCATCCGGTAAGTTCATTGCACTACAGATTCTTTTGTTACGTCGATCACTTCATTCGTTCTCAGTTGGATGACTTCGCTTAGAAGGCACTGTCCATATCAACAGTTGTTTGTTCTAGGTTAAGCTCAAATTCAAGTCGGTTCATGGTGGACTTTAATTATCGATATTTCAGACTTGAAACCTCAAAACTAGACGAAGTAGTTGTGTGCTACTAGTGAAGGGAAGAAGGCCTTCGCTGCGGAGTTATTTTTCAGAAAATGCCAACTGAACGGTTACAGACTAGTGGGAAGGGAAGCGAAAATCTCATATGCATCTTGTTTACAAAAACTGAATATCCATCTTCTATTTGAACGCGTCTCCCTGAAGTTTCCTGGATATTCATTGAGTGTTATTCAAATCCAAGAAAATTCCACAAAGCGACTTCACAAATTCAGTAATAGATCCCAATTTTAAGAGACGCAAAGCGGATTTACGAGAAAACATACTACTCGCATGCCACTCCAATCAGTAGTATCACTGTTACACTAGATATTCACCAATCCGATACAGAGAAGGTGAAAATCCCAGTCTTCCGTGGACTACAAAGCCAGTAAAACGACCTTAGGACATCGTGATTTATTGTTTACAGCTCAGCGGTGGTGCTTAGGTTGACAGCCAGAAACTGTTTTGGACGGAACAATTTGGAGAACGGTTCTACTTCAACCACGAGGTTATGAGAGCCGAGAACGATGAGTGATTTCAATGTGCCTATTAGAATTGTACCAAAAGCTCACAAAACTTCATCAATTCTAAAACATGGGAAGACGAAAAAATTTGTTGTCACAAGATGGCCTCCCAACCAGTATTGTTCATCTTTGGTGGAGGCTCGAGTCATCGGCGAAATCATGCCATCTTTAGCGAATCGATCTGATTCACTTTCAGTGGACCAGGTGACTGGACCTAATGCTTCATGTAGCCCACCGTGACCAAATAGGCCCTAGCGCATTTTACTGCACCTAGGAAAACTGAAACATCATATTGGCCTTATTGTTGCTACTGTGGCTGCATTTCCGTTCGTAGAGGGAGGGAGAGGGATGGAACGTTTCAAAGAGAAGACGTAAAGATTAACATCTGCTGTTTCATCGGATTCTGATTTCTGCTCTGTGGCATCAGGTAATCGGAAGGATCAAGAAATTACCCGGATATCCATCCAATCGATGGCCCCTGGAGTGTCCTAAATTCTGTGGCCCCGAAATTGAGTTGCGGGATGTCTTCAAACAGGATGGAGTAATCATCACCATCATCATCATCATCATCATCATCTGCATCATCATCATCATCTGCATCATCATCATCATCTGCATCATCATCATCATCTGCATCATCATCATCATCTGCATCATCATCATCATCTGCATCATCATCATCATCTGCATCATCATCATCATCTGCATCATCATCATCATCTGCATCATCATCATCATCTGCATCATCATCATCATCTGCATCATCATCATCATCTGCATCATCATCATCATCTGCATCATCATCATCATCTGCATCATCATCATCATCTGCATCATCATCATCATCTGCATCATCATCATCATCTGCATCATCATCATCATCTGCATCATCATCATCATCTGCATCATCATCATCATCTGCATCATCATCATCATCTGCATCATCATCATCATCTGCATCATCATCATCATCTGCATCATCATCATCATCTGCATCATCATCATCATTATCATCAAACACAGCAACATGAGTGTCGGCACTGATGCTTTACTGGAGTAAAACTGACCAACATATCATTTAGATACTCCTTCAAAGTATGTTCAAACATCGTATAGAAGCAAGGAAAGGATCAGGTTTGGACAGATCTTTTTAACGCCTCTAAAACGGTGATTAAGTGAGATGGTACGGTCTTTGTTGTACTTATGTTTCTTCCTTTCGGCGTAAGAATTGTGAAGAGAGTGAGCTCAGTGTTTGAGGCGCACCGGTAGATGAGTATTACAAAATCTCAACTGATCCTCTCCAGACCCGGGTAACCTGGCAGTATCTAGGCCCTCGTGCTTCCTTCAAGGTAGCAAAGCAGTTTTGACACGAAAGGGTGTCACAACTCAAATATTATTACAGGTGTTCAACTTGCAAATATGCCTTCATACGACATTCGTCAATATGCCATTTCATCGACTAGGAGCAAGGACTGCGCAAAACACAGGTGGTGTGTTGTCGTGGAATGTAGAACACTAGAGCTCAGTGGCGGTATTGCGAGCTATGGATGGCTCACGTGCGCCAAATGATTGTTCATTAGTTCGCCAGGACTTACAATCCCCCGTACAGGATAACTCATTACTGAGCGGTTGACAGAGTCACCTGGACTGGATGAGAAATGTCTGCTACCTAGATCTTAAGCTCGGAGAACAAATTAGCAATCATTACTGCTCAGTGCATTCACCAACTAAGTGATGAAGGGGCGCGCGCGTCACGTGGCTGAAAATAGTCCAAACTGTTTTCATGAAGAAAACTACTTACAAGGTTGCTGAAAACTCTTTGAATCATGAGGCAACCTGTGTGCAGCACATTCAGTTGGAGGACATCATAAACGAGAGTATCAATTGAGTCTCCAGTGAAAACCAAATTGATTTGCAAATGAGTGTATTTCTCGAATATAGTCCAAACTGTGTTGTAAGATCGGTTAAAGCGGAATTTTATATCAGATTTGCCTAACTAGGCTTTGTACTGACTGCATCTTGCAGTCATCCACTCCGCCTCTTCCTGGAAGTTCAAAGTGCACGACGTAGTGTGCTCCAGCAGTGATACGTCAAAGTTTTACTCAGAATGGTTTTACTTCCGCTTCTCATGGATTATTTAACATCCAATAACCTGAACTCAAGAGAGCTCGGAGGTTACGGTCTGTGGTTCGAACCCGAACCCAGGATCTCCACTCGAGGCAACCTGGCTTCTGCTTTCTTCTGATGGCATGGCAGTTGGGCATCGAAAGGGTGTTGCAGCTGAACAATTATAATTATTTATTCTCATAGGGCGTTTCTGTAAATTAATCGATATCTTAACATCTAATTTTATGTTTTTGTGGCTCGTTCAGAAGTGGAGGTTTGGATGGAATATCATGGATGTAGCTAGAATTTCGCCGCAGGTTGCGTGAAGTAAAGTGGATCACAAGATTGTAATGATTTCAGCATATTACAGCTGAGGATTGATCTGGTCAGGCACCTTCAATCGATCATTTTGAAATACGCCTTGGATGTGTTCATTTGACCTTGAGTCTTCGCATTGTGATTTCAAGTAGAAGGACATTGAGTCTCGCAAGCTAGGGTAACTTCAAACCTTTGTTTTCCAGACATTAGCTAAGTTGAGTAAGCAGCGTCCCTCAGCGGAACTTGGAACAAACTCTCTGATGACTTCTTACTTTAGCGTAGCACGGTATTCATCTGGATGCCATTGAAAAATAAATTCATCTTCTCTTATCTGTTTCTGTAATGTGTCTTCATCATAGCTGTACGACGATTCCCTCACTGGAGTTTCCCCATTTAATTGCACCATCAAATCCAAGTCTGTATAAATGCCCGTTCTTTGATCCCATTAAACTACTGTACCAACTGAACGACATGGTATCAGTCCAATTCTTTCAAACAGCGATTCACTCGGTATATTTTGAGACCACCGCTGACGACCACTCGGCGAGATAATTCCACGATTATCGAGTGATATGTCTAGGTGACGAGACACGACTGAAATGACATATGACTTATCCTCCATTAGGACAGTCAAAACGACTCTAAACGCAACGTTCATGATTTGATCAGATCAGCTCTACCGATCAATATTTCGTTTAGGTCACGTGCTATATATATATACTCAAAGAGAGGCCATGAACCAGTTTCAAACCTCGTTTTGTGTACATTAACTAAGTTTGTCGGCTGAACAGCCTTCGATCTTAGATGGAAACGTGCACAACAAACGTTTATGAACACCATGTGACTTTAAGATGAGGGTATCAAGTTAGGTACGTGCTCTCTGCAGATGCGCGTGCTTGTGTGTGCACTTACGTGTGATTTCTTAATTGTTCTAACCAGGTAACTGAAATTGGTATCTCGACCTAAGGCGTCAAACGAACATTTTTTGCTCACATGTGTGTAAAATCACGGTAACCGTTTCGAACAATAGGTGGATAGCTTGTTTGATTTGGGCGTATCATATCAAGTGTCTTAGTGTTGGTTTACACGTACTCGAACGATACTCACATCAATTGTAATTGGCGCCTACTTCCTCCTTCACTGGCACACCTAAGAATGTACTTCCACACAAAAAATGTTCTTTTTCAAAAAAAAACAATCGCTTTACAAAATATACCATTTGAGAGCGGATTCTTCTAGAAGAATATTCATTAACCTCAGCTCTGTCCAGTTTACTATTGATCTGACTGGTACGTTGTTTTTTATCTCAACTTTATATCGTTCATTTACGTCATGTGATATGAGTCGAATATTTAACACTAATTTGTTTAAACTGCAGAGTCAAGTGCTATTCTCGAAAGCCCCACACAATCGGTTCAAACCTGATCACAGACGGGCTTCTGAGATAGCCACGCTTTTGTCTGCAAAAACCGGTTCTGTTTGAAGCCAAGCAATCCCGTTGGGATGTTCGTCACGGATAAATAAGCTACTAAGTGCACGGTAAAACATGGTGAAAAGCTATTCGCAAGCAAAGTTGCTCAAAACAGCCCACAATCAAACTGGTGAGCGAATGAGTATAGCTCAAATAGAACATAAATTTGGCGAACACACCGCAAATTCCCCACCTGGACTGTGAAAGAGTTCTCAACAATATTGTCACTAGCGAATAGATATTCATTTGCAAACTAACTTGTTTTTTTCGAGTGACTTACCTGGAACCCAGCTGAACCTCTCGTTTGTGATGTTCTCAGGCAACTGAATGTGCTGCACCAAGCCGCTTCATGTTTCAAGTAGAACATAAGGTTGACGGAAACCCGGGAACTGCGGCTACCTGATGAGCCCCAAGAAGGACGAAACCGGTCGTGGGCTGTCGACAAATTTTCAGCAACCTTATGAGTAGTATATTACAAAGATATGAATATTGTNAAGAATATTAATTAACCTCAACTGGTACGTTGTTTTTTATCTCAACTTTATATCGTTCATTTACGTCATGTGATATGAGTCGAATATTTAACACTAATTTGTTTAAACTGCAGAGTCAAGTGCTATTCTAGAAAGCCCCACACAATCGGTTCAAACCTGATCACAGACGGGCTTCTGAGATAGCCACGCTTTTGCCTGCAAAAACCGGTTCTGTTTGAAGCCAAGCAATCCCGTTGGGATGTTCGTCACGGATAAATAAGCTACTAAGTGCACGGTAAAACATGGTGAAAAGTAAACTATTCGCAAAGTTGCTCAAAACAGCCCACAATCAAACTGGTGAGCGAATGAGTATAGCTCAAATAGAACATAAATTTGGCGAACACACCGCAAATTCCCCACCTGGACTGTGAACATGGTGAAAAGTAAACTATTCGCAAAGCTGCTCAAAACAGCCCACGATCAAACTGGTGAACGAATGAGTATAGCTCAAATAGAACGTAAATTTGGCGAACACTCCGCAAATTCCCCACCTGGACTGTCAAAGAGTTCTCAAAAATTTTGTCACTAGCGAATAGATACTCATTTGCAAACCAACTTGTTTTTTTTTCCGAGAGACTTACCTGGAACCCAGTTGAACCCCTCGTTTGTGATGTTCTCAGGCAACTGAATGTGCTGCACCAGGCCGCTTCATGTTTCAAGTAGAACATAAGGTTGACGGAAACCCGGGAACTGCGCCTACCTGATGAGCCCCAAAAAGGGCGAAACCAGTCATGGGCTGTCGATGGATTTTCAGCAACCTTATGAGTAGTGCATTACAAAGACATAAATGTATCGCGATATCTCGAATATCGTAGCGACTGAAACATGAGGCAGCCTGATGCAGCACATTCAGTCGCCTGAGAACATCACAAACGAGAGATTCAGCTGGGTTCCAGGTGAGTCTCTCGAAAAAAACAAATTAGTTTGCAAATGAGTGTATATTCGCTAATTTCGTGCAATTCGGGTTCAAATAGAACATGAAGTTGACGGAAACCCGGGGACTGCGCCTACTTGATGAGCCCCAAGAAGGACGAAACCGGTCGTGGGCTGTCGACAAATTTTCAGCAACCTTATGAGTAGTATATTACAAAGATATGAATATTGTAAGTAGTTTCCTTCAAGGAAGCATTCTGCAATATCTCGAAGGTCATACCAACTTAAATATGAGCTGGCCTCTATCCAGCATAGTAGTCAGTTGAAGAATATTGGAAATGAGAGATCAGTTTGTGATTCATTCAAGTTTCCGGTGAAACAGAATTGATGAGACTCCCGACCAAATTTGATCGAAAAACCGTAGTTCGCCGTTCCAAAAAAGTCACTTGTAGAAGCGATCGCACTCATAAATTCAAGCTTGTGCTCGATTAGTGTAAATGGAACGAAATGCAGCTGATCGATCAGTCTGTATCAACCACTGACATCTTCGCCTGGCATTTGAAACATTTTGTTCCGCTCTTTTTTCATCATTCGCAGGTACCGCCCCACGGACTGGCAGTAGATCACCCTCCTCGGTTGAGGCCTGGATGCCTGCTTTTTTCTATGACTCGGTAATTTTGGGCATTCCTTCACAGACGAATTCGGTTGTTTATGTCAGGATTACGTATCTGTGTGACAGTTACGAGGATCTAATAGAAAATTGACTTTGGCCTTCTATAGTGTATGTGAACCAAAATTGATCGGGGTCACATGGAGGCGCACTGTGAATCGCCGTATCGTTGACGAGGAATGATGTTGCCTATCACTCGGTGCATAAAACGACTGAGGCGTTCTCACTAATTCAAACTGCCTGAATGGCAAGTAGGTTTTTGATGAGATTTGGTGCATAAAACGACTGAGGCGTTCTCACTAATTCAAACTGCATGAATGGCAAGTAGGTATTTCGATGAGATTTACCAGAAGGACTAGGGCATCCGTGAGGAAATTTTCAACTAATTACGCTGAAGAGGAGGCTAAAATTGATTCAAACGTTTGTTTAACTCAACTTTCAGTGAAAGTACACATTTGCTTTCCAAACCTACAATGCGTTCTGCGGCAGAATCTGAATGAAGTTGTACCTGATGATCAGTCACCATTACTGCCTTTGATTTCAGCCACTTATCACCATAAAAACTGGGAGTTTTCCTCAAGAAAAAATTCTTTTTGTAAGACTCGGACCTAATTGGGAATGCTGGTCAGACAGAAATTCAGCCGCAGGAATACAGCTGACATTGTTTCGCAGTCATTTCTCACTGCAACTATTTTCGAACGTACAAAAAAAGTGACTTGAGTGTAACTCAGGGAGATCGCACCAAACGTTTTTTCCAAAGATGCATTCTGTACCGCGATAAAGTCGACTTGGTAAAACCGCTATATGACAGATGAAGGCTAGGCATGCGCAGTAGGTGATCAGGCCAAAATAGCTCATATTGACGGATGTTTTTTTAGCTTAAATCTGTTCTGCATCAGTCAACACGTGTTTTCTTTCGACCAGGGATCGAAATCAGCCCAAAAGAACAATCACCTTTAGAGACCTAAATAGTTGTATATGCCAAAGATGATGAACATCAAGATCAAGCATCTCTCAACCGGGACACAGAACTGCTGCGGTCTTATAACTTACACACACACACACAAGATCATTCGGTGTAGATTGTAGGACACTTCCGCAACTCATATTTGTGTGCTGATCACAAATATCAGACATTCGATCAGCAATCACAAAAAATCAAAGTGCGTAAAAGTCTTCCATTCAAAAGAAGGGTGACATGCTCCTTCTCCTTCACATCATCAACATCATCATCATCATCATCATCATCATCATCATCATCATCATCATCATCATCATAGACACCTGTGTTCATCACTGATCCCTCGCTGCTGTGCAACCGTGATTCATTTGAAAGGTCTATTCTAAGGAAGGTAATAAAAGCGCATGAGGGCCAACTCCTAATCTATGACAAGTATTCCGTTGTACCTACACCTCCAGACACTCCTTCAAGCAATCGGGATAGAAACTGAAAATAAGAATTCCACTGACGTTGATTAGCAGCCATAACTTGCGGTGTCTCTAACCAGGTGCAGCGAGGATCACGCGGTCCCACCCTAGTTTTTAATATTCTGGCCATCGAATTACAACTAATTACAACCTAATTACTTTCTCCAATGTGACTTCCGTGATTTATGGTTACAAATCGTTTGCCAAATTTTGTCTATTTAGATAGAACATGTCACGGAATACATTGCTTTTGCTTAGTTCGCAGGAGTTTCATTTATTGGCAATTAATTTGGTATAGTCCATTATCTCAAGAGAGGCCACTTAGGCACTTCAGAATGCCTCTTCTCTGGTAGCAGAACTTACAGTTGAAGTTTGAACGCGCAGGAACTGCTCACAAGTGAACTTTAAGTGATGAATAAATCAGAGTTTGCCACAGATTTTTTCAATAATTTTGGTAGTCATAACTTGGAATGTGGCAGGTGATCTGTTCGTTGAAGATGGCTTACAAACTTTTCGCCACTGGTCGAGGAGATTTCATCCGGTGCCTTTGAGTGATAGTTTCTTTTAGGAATATTCGCGAGCCATCTGCTAAGCGTTTCGGTTGCAAATAACCGACGGAACTGAATCGATTGATCACCACAAACAGTCCGTTTCGTATTGATTTGAGAAAACGTCAATAATTGTTCATCAATATCTTGTGTCAACATAATCGCCATTTTGCCGGGTTTGCGTGATTAAATTTACCAGCTCCTAAAATGAATAAACAACCTAAAAAATTGTCTTCACTACTTACCCAGGGGTTTACTGAGTAATTCAGTTAAAAAACCTGATGAGTTGTTTGTTGACTTGTAGGACAAAAAGCCTTCCCCACCGGCAGTGCGTTCACATGTCACATTTAATTTAGAAAAAAATGGATGGGGAACAAAGTTTTGTGGGTGGCATGGGACGCATCAGTGAACGCAGGACACATTAATAGCATCTAGTTCAAAATGAGTTCCGATGCATTTTGTCACCTGACAAAAAAACTGAATGAAATATGACGCGGCCTCTCAACAAACAGCGTTGTATTCTCAGTTCACAGAATTTCCTAAAGCTTGGAACGCAACACACTACTCACAAGGTTGCTGCAAACTTTTCGGCGATCACGCTTGGTTTCGTCTTTCTTGGGGCCCATCAGGTAGAAGAAGTCCTCGAGTTTCCGTCAACCTCATATTTTGTTTGAACCAACGTTGGACGGATGTCAACAGATACTCGTGTTTGCACATTAATTTGGGTTTGTCAAATGACTTAATTGAATTTATCGCCCTAATTTATGTGGTGAATCTGCATGGGCCGACTTTCGGACAAGAACAACAAATACTTTTCGTATTTTCATAGAGGAAACTACTCACAAGGTTGCTGAAAACTCTTCGACAGCCCACGACCGGTTTCGCCCTTCTGCTCTGGGCTCATCAGGTAGGCGCAGTCCCCGAGTTTCCGTCAACCTTATGATCTACTTGAACCCAAATTGAGTCTCGCGTGAAAACCAAATTAATTTGCAAATGAGTGCATTTCTCGAAAACAAACACTTTTGTTCAATAAACCGAGGACGCAAAAGAATTTGTCTAAATTCCCTCGTGCAATTTATCCTCGGTTCTAAGTCCAGCCATGTTCCAACTTTTGCTATGTTTTCCCCTACAAATCGCCTGGCTCATCAAACTGATGTTTAAGACAGCTTGTTTGCTAGTGGATCAGAGTAGCAGTTACCAATATTCGCTTTAATTACTGAAGAATTGGGGGGGGATTTTTGGGCAAAATCGTCCGCTTTTTCTGAAAACCGTAATTTCTCACAAAACTGAGCGATCCCCTGAAATGTACTCAGAAGAATGCTAGCGGACAAATGGGCACATACTGTCCTAGTCTCTAGAAAATATTGCCTGGATACATAATGGGGAGACAAAGTGGGGGCTTTGAAGAGAAAACGATGAGGTACCGATAAGGAGAACCATGTGGGCAGAGAAACACAGAGCGTAATCTGATGGATGGAACGTCAAGAAGAGGCGAAAGGCAGTGTGATGAGAAACATCGGTTGGAAAACAGACAAGCTGAATAAGAGATTTTTGGTGGGGCAGAACTCGTCTACAAAGCCCACAGAATGTCCCCGGGAAGAAACTCGAGACGGAGAATACAAACCTCTGCACCGCGGTCCAGCTGAAGTGTTGATCCAAAATTAAGGTTCAGTAAAAGCGGGGAAAAGGGTTCGTTACCGCTCTTCGGATTTCGCTAAACGCGTCGTGAGAAAGGTTGATGCAGAACAGTTGAGAGTCAGCAGGAAGGTGGAAAAATGATAAGGAAGGTAGTTTGTAGACCCAGAGTTCATCCATCAAAGTCCAAAACGCTTTGTATGTATGCCTGGCCCAACCTTAATCAATATTCCCAGCTATATTTGATCCTGAGCACGCATCCAGGCTTATACCAACCACTTCGATGTCCTCGTGCCCAGAGCTCAGTTATGCATACGGGGGAACCAATGTGACCGAACTGTCAGCACCGCGGACTTGAGTATCGAAGACGTGGGTTCGAATATCTCCATAGACGATTTGAAGACCGATTTACGCACGTCACATTAAAAGAGACATAAAAACATACTTTTTCGTAAAGGAAGCTACTCACAAGTTTGATGAAAACCGTTCGACAACTCACAACCGGTTTAGCCTCTCTGTATTTTCATCAAGTAGACGCAGACTCTGAGGTTCCGTCAGCGTTATGTTCCACTTGCGCCAAAACTGGACAAATTTCGATAGACGCTTCATCTTGTTCTTCAACAGAATGTGCTGCACAAAGGCCACTTCATCTTTCATTTGGCACGATATTGGAGATATCGCAGTGTATATTCATGAAGGAGGGATTCAGTCGGATCTCCCGTGAGAAACAGATTGGTATGAGAAGGAACTTATTTGTAAAAATGTATCACTTATGCCCCACCTACGAATCATAGTACGTCGGTTGGCTTTCCAGAAGTCACACTCGTCTCTCGTTTTTTTGTAAGTGGAAACATTTCAAAAGTTCGGTAAACTAGTCTTCCTTCCTCCTGTACCGAGTGTTAGTCTTCAACCAGCAACCGGACGGGGATAATTTCACCAGGTTACCAGCCACTTTGGCCTAATCATCATGTGATCCAAGTTCAGTTTTGGGGCGAACCCCGTCACATCTTATTCGGGCAATTATCGGTTAGCAGTTGTCTGCCACATTCTGCAAAAGAACGTGGTTTTTCAACCGGAGGTGCTCGCAAAAGGAAGTGAGGAAAGAGGATGGAAAAGATGAAGTAGAGTTTCAAAGGGGGCAGCTGCTTACAACAGCTTTCCATCAATCGGTGAAAAGGGTTCACATCAAGAGGAAATCGCTCCCACGACCGGAATCGGTTGTCCGTTCTTGAAAGTTCAACAAACATGTCCAATCAAAAGAGATGCACTTCAATGTTGAGTCATGTTCCGTTGATTCCGATCTAGAAGCCACACATCAGACTGTGTTTCTTTAACAAACCTTGGACTAGTTCCAAACAGGTACTCTTGATTCTCACAGGTCGGTCATGTATGTGTGCGGAGACAGTCCCATTCAAGTCAGTGCTTTAATATCCACTAATATGTCATGACCTCGGGCATTTATTTGGTCTTGACTACTAGAAAAGATCAATAAGCCTATCATGACATTTAACCTGTTGTAGGTACCCAAAAAGACCTGACGTTAGAACGGTTCGTTTGTTATTCCTGGAAATCCTTCCAAGACCGGTCGTGTAAGGCGTGTCGACAACGCAGTGCAATGATCTCGTGCCTGTCTCTTAAATGAGACTCATCTCAAAGTTCTCTTGTATTGATCCTAAATCAAATTTTGAGCAGTTTAAGCATAGCCTTCAAGCATCTATCCTGTTTATTACCTACGGGGTTGGTAGTCAACCAGCGGATCTCCGAGAGTTTGTTTCAAAACGGAAGCTTGCTTCTAAACGGGGATATCCTACGTCGACCATTTTAAGGTATGATAACTCCTCTCCGAGCAGTGATTCAATCTAAGCGCGTTATTCTCAAAAGACAACGGGAACCTAGTAAAATATGGGGGGGGGGCCAGATGGCCCAAGTGGTTAAGGCGCGAATTTACTGACCGGAGGGTCCGTCGTTCGAACCCGACCTCCGCCTCTCGACCGCTCCTGTCTAGGCTCGGGAAACCTGGCAGTATTCCAGCCCTCGTGCTCTTTTCGGCTGGCATGGTAGTTAGGCACCAAAAGGGTACTACAGCTGAAAGAGCTCATCTAAGTAAAATATGGCACATCTACAACAGACCGCAATTAAATCCAATCGTTCTGTCCTAGAAACCGATCTGTTTGTCATGTTTCCTTCTGTAGAATCAACAAATATTCCGATCTCAACCCTGAAATTGAAGTCAGTTCGCGTGGAAAAGCTGAGAAACATCGTACATCGTCCTTATTGGGACCTCACACAAAAAATTCCATGGAGTTTGAACACTAAACCGCTAGGCTTCGAATGCTTTGACTAACTCACGCTTGAAAAGAATACAGCACCGCTCGTTTTTCAACCACAAATATCACAAGTGGGAATACAACGTTGGTTTTGTTCTGTTGCTAATCTGTCCTCACCCGACAGAATGGCCGTATAACAATGTAAACGAATGAGAAAACAGAAATGGAGGAAAGGCCATTCACCAACGTTCCAAACAGAAGTGCACTTACCATGCGATGGTCCAAATATGAAAGGTTGCAAATAAAGTCCGAAATCAGATCTCCCACTAGGAAGCGATGCTATCGCCTGCTCAGAATCGTCCCCTTCTAGCCTCACTGGGCCAACAACGGATTCACACACACACGCAGACACGCACACACAAAAGTTTCAGTCTCCGAAAACCCGTGTTTGAGGTAACAGTCATTGACAGCAACGATGAGCACACAGAAGCAAGACAATCGTTTCAGCGAGAGTCCACGAGCTCAGACTTGTTTCGTCACGTTAAGGTCGAATGTTAAATGATAGTCAGATGGCGCACAAATGGGGCAAAGTGGTACTCAGAGTGGAACACACACAGTGTGTGGCTGCCTGGTTTATGCACGTGAGTGTTGTGTGATACGCGCCGCACGAAAAAGCCACAATTAACTGAAGACAGAGTTGCTCACTCACGTATGCAACAAGTGGCTGAGCCTTGGTAACGCGTGTACTAGACGATCGCAATCGAGTTGTGCGCTGGTTGATTGTACATGGTGGGTGCGAGCATGCTTGTGCATGTCTGTGCGCTCTCTCTCACATCCATAGCGTGAGTGCATGCGATTAGGCGGCACTGCATTTGTAAATTTTGTGATGGATTGATCGGGTAGCAATCATATTCTGTGTGTAGTCATTTAATTAGACCTGCTCCGAATCGCGTGCACTCTGGCTGTCGGGCTCGTGACGTCGCGCCAGGCAATTGGAATTCGCTGTCACGACTGCGAATACGCGCAGGTAAACTACCGTATTGGTTAAACTAGGCCCCGATGATTCCAAGTCGCGATCACTACAGTAAATCGTTGTCAACCAATCGAATACGACTTAGATTAGGCTCTAGGTCACTCAGTTTGCCCAATCAAATGGCGAGTTGAATATGCGCAGAGTATCGGCTGCTAGTTGGTTGTTTGCGTCCTTATTCGGTGTGTGTCCGATCGTCCAATTTTCAAATAAATACCCAATAATAGAGTCCAGTGATTAGGGGCTCGTGGAACGCGCACGACGAGGGAATCTACAATCTACAAATTCAAAAGACCATTCATTGAAACATGTTCTCTCAATACTTAAAAACCCGGCAGGTATGAAACAGCCTTTGAGGTTGTCCATCATGATGAATAAAGCAGAAAATCGTTTGAACAGCNNNNCTGATGATCATGATGATGGTGATGATTGTGATGATGATGATGATGATGATGATGATGTTGATGAAGATGATGAATGATGATCATGATGATGAAGATGATGATGATAATAATGATGATGATAATGATGATGATGATGAGACAGGGGAAGTCGAGAGGCAGAGGTCGGGTTCGACCCATGGACCTTCCGGTCAGTAAATTCGCGTTCTAACCACTTGAGCCATCTCGCCTAAACTAACGCTAACAATGATGCCAGTTCGTCATCGTAGAGTCAGTTGGATTTTCACCAAGGCGACATCAAGATGTGAGAAGTGAAAAAAATATCAGCATGAGGGAGCAAAATAAAACTAGGTGTTGGGGTTTGTGGTCTCGCCTCTTAGAGGTCTTCCTTGGAATATGTCCGCGGTACACCATTTTCGGTGGCGAGGACGTTTAAAAATAAACTTTAGCATTTTAAACTATAGGAAACTGTTTTTTCCGGTTATCTGACACCCTGATGGATGCTTTCGAGTGACGAGCGCCCGTCACAAAAGAATGGAACGAATCGGTGGTCAGAGAAGCTGGAAGTCAACTTCAGGAGATGAGAGTAATGCTTCGATCGAGAAGATAATGGATCGTCAACGTTCAACTGACTACGAGATTTCGGTAACTGACTTAGGTAGAATTAAGATCTGACTACGGTGATAATATCTTGACCGATAATTTCCGTTTCCTCGAGAAAATCGATTCTGAATAGAGCACACAGGATTGCGACCCTGCAAGACAATCCAGGTGTTTCTTGTTTTCGATCACCTACAGTGAAGTACACTTATATATATATATACATATATATATAACAGAAGTGAAGATTTTTTGTAGAAGATAATGGTCTGGTTTGAAGTACGCGCCATCAACTAGTTTTCCGGACTTTTGGAGACACCAACTTCGTAGTTTGCAGCAAAAGGCTACCGCCATATTGATTTGGTGTCTGCATTCAGTTAACTGGTAAACAATAGGCGACAGTTGCTGGTTCTTTGAGCATGACATCAGGGCGTCAGACCGACTCGGAGCTGGCTCATTTGCAGAGGGCTTTGCCCCAACTCAGAAAAGTTCGGCTGACATGTTTAGTTCTTTCTTAAGCTAGGTGGACTTTTAGCCACACGTGACTCGGAAACTAATACTGGGCTTGGTGGCGGATTTTGGACATGTGATATCACGTGTTCAAATAGAACGTTGTGGTCAGCTGGACGGAACGCTTTACTCATAGGTTCGCTGAGAACACTCCGTTAACCCTAAGATCGGTTTTGCCTGCATATGGCGGAAACCCGCAAGAAATCCAGTTGAAACCCTCTTCTGTGGCTATCTTCAACCAAGTATTCTGCACGGAGACCGCCTTATGTGGTAAGATTTTCGAGACACTGCAATGTGTTTTCATGAAGTTTTCTAATCATAACATTGGTGAAATCTCTTTGACAGCTCACGACCGGTTTTGTCCTTCTAAAGGCCCATTAAGCAGATGAAGCCAGCCCTCGGGTGGCATGGCAGCTAGCCACCGGAAGGGTGTTACAGCTGAACGATTATTATTATTTTTATTATTTTTATTTCCATTTCGTTTCGGATGACATTCGAGATGTCGCAGTATTTTGTTCATACAGAGCACACCTCAAATAAGCTTGATGATGAATGGATTTATCGTCTGGTCAAGCTCCCTCTCTGTTATGCTGTTCTTCAACTGAACCTGATGCACAGAGTTGGCTCGTGTCACATTTCATTTCGAGATGGCATTTATCATCTGGTGTTGTGGACCACAGTCTCCCTAATGCCTTCTTATTACAGCGAACCCCGGTCTGGATGGCCGGTTGATATCCTGGTGCATTTGGCCAAACCAGAAAAAGTCAATGAACATGCAAACCGGCTAATCTATTGATCACTGTCACGTACAAGAGGGTCAAAATAGTGATACTAAGAATACAACTCACCTGTCAAGGACGAGTGAAGAACAACCAATGAAATCTGTCTCAACGAAAACGGTTATTCCATTGACTGTTATGTAGTCCCGTTACGGTCGGAGCGTATCCTCCTAAGATTTAGAAAATATGCCGCGATATCTTGTGCCATATGAAACGTTAGATAGTCCCAATGCGTTATCTTCAGCTTAAAAAATATCAGGATCCAGGGACTCAGCTGAATATCGATTCTTCAGTTTGAATTTACGCATGACTTGACCCATAGTTAGACCAAAATGACGTGATGGTATTTAACTTGAAAACTGACGTCATTTTGCACCAGAAAATCGAAAGGAAAGATAAACCTATGACGTACGGTTTGAATGCAGCGAAGGTGTCCTGGCATACATACTTTGAATCAGTTTTATAAGGTAGATTTAAAATTCCCTGAAAGCGTCGTTATTTGATAAGAAAAAACGGAAAGAAATTTTGTACGATTTATTGCTAGCCTTTGGGCATTTATACGAAACCAGTGACAGTTGATGGACCGATAAGGAACACCGTAGAGATTCAACAAGCCTTTCAAAATAGAAAGTCGCTGCTCTTTTCTAGTCGTAACACACTACTCATAGGGTTGCTGAAACTTCTGGCAGCTCATGGTCTCCTTCGTTCATTTGAGGTGGACCACCACGAACAGCAGGTTCAGCTTGATTCAACTGAGTTTCCTGTGAAAACCAAGTTTGTGCGCAAATGAAGGTAGTTGTGGAGAGTCAGCTGGGTTCCCGATGAGTCTCTCGCAACACCAAATTGGTTTGCAAATGAGTGTATTTCGCTAATTTCGTGCAATTCGTTTTCAAGTAGAACATACGGCTGACGGGAAATTGAGGACGGAGCTAACCTGATGAGCATCAAGAAGGGCGAAGCCGGTCTGGGCTGTCGACGAACTTTCAGCAACCTTATGAATAGTGCATTGCGAATATACAATGATCTCTTTCTTATCCAGTCGAAAATGGAGGTAAGTTGGTGGAGAGCACTAGGCTTGATCATCATGAATCGGAACAGAGGAAGGCATTAGAGACCACCCTGAGGTGTCGGGTGTCACCGGTAGTAGTAAAGTGACACTTATCCGTCCCATCTTTTGGTGAACAGAGACACACCAAATGATGACATCCAACGCGGTATGGCTTTAAGGTGATTAGCGTAACTCATATTCGTGCGGGAGCTAAGAGGGTGTACCAACATAGACAGGAGAAAGTCGAGGTTCCTCTACCAAAGTCCTACTTAAAGGCTTTACCGAGAACTAGGAGTAAATTATGTGATTTCGTTCAGCTGTATCACTCTTTTGGTGTCTAGCTGCCATTTCACCTGAAAGAAGCCAAGATAGTACCCGTTTTCCCAAGTTTAGACAGAATCCACCGGACTGTAGAGATCAGATTCGGACTATGCACCTGCTGTTCAGTAAGTGTGTGCCATTCTCACTGAATCACCTTCAAATCAGTCTCGTTTATAACCATAGATGTCGAGGGAAAAATTGCCACAACTGTCCAGTGTCAAATGGAGGAAGATGAGACAAGATTTATCCAGCCAGTGTTGTCTTTCTAGGGGGTTGATTCTCGGGATGGCTCAGCAGATTCCTATTTTCATGTGAGTAACAAGTTATCGGATCAGTGAATCTGTCTCCTGATATGTGAATTGATTCAGGACAGTCGTCTATTGATTTTTGTGATTTCCCCTAAAATGCGTTCACGGAGACCGAATGTTCGACATATTTGTGCTAGCAGTGGTGGGTGATTCCTGCTCACAGCGACCACAAATCTCCCGCCTACAAATAACAGAATTCCTCCTAGACGTAACACACTACTCACAAGGTTGCTGAAATTACTTTGACTATCAATTTGACTATCAGTTGGATTCAGTTGAGTCACTTGTCGGAACCGAACTCATGTACAAACTAGAGCATTTGTCGTCGCATACACCATGATATTTACTGGAACCCGAAGAGTGAACCTAGATTAACCATGTTGAGCAGTTGTCGCGATTCGAAATTTGCAGCCCGTAAAATTCCACCAAAGGTCAAATGATCACGTCCAGCGATTCAGAAGTGTCCGCTAATTGTTGAAGTTTGTGATCTATGTGTGTTGAAGGTGCTCAGTGCGGAGAGGTTTGATTCAGTGGAATTCTGAGTTTATGGAACATTTCACAAAGGTTCCATAGACGCCGGCCTGGAAGGCAGGCTAAACAACTCCAGTGGTAGAATACCCTGCGTGTTTGAAATAACTGGGATGGGGAAGTAGCGATGGAAGAACTATTAAACCCGCGGTAAACTACCAGGTGGAATCAAACAAAATCGAATTGCTCAGCTGTGACATTCTTTCGGTGCCTATATGCCATGCTACCCGAGGATACTGCCAGGTTGCCCAACCCCCAGATAGGGGATAGATAGAGGTCCGGTTCGGAACACGGACCTTCTGGTTAGTGAATTTGCGCTCTAACCACTTGAGACAACTCGCCCTCACCGCCAGGTGGACTAAAAACTGAAGCAGTGACGAGATTCTTCGAGCAAAGACTTGCGGGACCGCTGGATTAATCAGATCGGCGACTGGCTTGCAGTCCCAGGAAGACATTCCAACAGAGAAAGTGTAGGGCATCACTTGTCTAACCTACACCTAGGAGAAGAAATTAAATACAAGCAGAAGTAACTACTCCTTGGCTTCTTATTGAGCATGATTTAGCTGTGATATCCGCCCCGCCACCTTTTCCATTTGTGCTTGCTCCCAATGCCTCAAATCAAAACAATGGACCATGCTCTATGGTGTGCTACCCTAAAACAACCATTACTTTAATAATGAAGACTATTGTAAATCTATGTATTTACTAGAACTGATGTCCAATGGTCATCTTCACAAACCATCTAGCATCTATTTTCATAGAGGAAACTACTCACAAGGTTGCTGAAAACTCTTCGACATCCCACGACCGGTTTTGCCCTTCTTGGGGCTCATCATGTAGGAGCTGTCCCCGAGTTTCCGTCAAACTTATGTTCTAATTGAACCCAAATGGGACTGTTTTCGAGAAATACACTTATTTGCAAATCAGGAGCGAAACCGGTCGTGGGCTGTCGAAGAGTTTTCAGTAACGTTGTGAGTAGTTTACTTCATAAAAGAGTTTTATTGAGTCCATCCACCGCAACTATGGATACAGCTGACGCTAATCCAGATATTTTCAGTGTATTCTAGTGGATCCTGTGTAATTAACAAAAACGTTTTTTTGGGTACGGATCGCCGGGGGTCTTTGACACGACCTGTATAAATTGTGAATAATTTTACTATAGTTTTTCGTTCGATATATGTGAGAAACCGGCAGAGATTTTGCATCACTCTACAGGAAATTTCGGGACCGCCTTTTGTCGTTTGACACTGCCCGACAGCCTCCAAATAAAACGAGGTCGTATGAGACTGTCATAATCGCGATAAATGGCACAAGGTCATTTTATTTTGTTTCGGATTCAATTTTCTTTGGGTTTGTGCCCAAATTAACTGTAGACGTTCCATCAGATTCTAAGAGGACAAACAAACAATTATTAGAGGAGACATGCTAACTTCAAACGGGAGAAATTCACCTGACCGTTGTGTGTCATCACTTGAGATTTCGTAGCCAGTGTCGAAAAGCCAAGAAGGATTGTACAGCTGTTTCACCTTTATTGGAGATTGTCAGCAGTTCATAAGTCACGACGCTCACAAACTCGTGACCTTCTGGCTAATAGTTTGAACAAGAGTGTGAATAACTCGCACTTAGTCACGGGAACTACATCAAATGGTCACTTTCCTTCATCTGAGCCTTTTAGAGACTGATAGTAATATGAGGAAATTTGATGCTGTTCAACCGAGAAAAGACAAGATACATCGTATTGTTATTTACTCATTGGTAGGAAACATCTTCTATTGAAAGTACGGGGATTTCAAACTGAAGACCTACAAACAATCAACCGTTTGGCCACGAGTAGCCGATTAGCAATCTGATTAACTCGCACGGTTGTCAGTTACACCAGTGGCCGTTTAGTTCATACACGAAATCATTTCGAGCTGTGACCGGCAGTAGTCTATTCGGTGAGGCCTTTTGGTTGACCACACTTTGTTTTAGTTGGAATGAAAACTTTTTTGACAACTATTAATCCATACAAACTATAATAAACTGAGAATAGAAAACAATCATAGCCAGTTTGCCAACCAGGACGTGTAAGGCAGGTTAATGACTGTGTACGATACTCATCATCATCATCTGCATCATCATCAGCATCATCATCAGGTGTCAAATGTTCGACACTCGATGTCTTAAAACCATGACTCATGTGGGTTCAGCAGCAAGATCATCAATGACAGCAACATCAGTGTTGGCACTGATGCTTCACTGCCGTACAACCATAAAGTTCGTCTAGTTGTGTGTATATATATATATAATTGTATTAAAAGCCCTACAATGAAGAGAAGAGAAAAAGAGTGGGTGAGGGAGGGGACCTAGTGCTGGCCTATGTCAAGCATACTGAGATGACAACACCTCCAACCGCTCAATCAGGCAATCTGGAAAGAAGCTGACTCTTCGACTGTCGAAGAGTTTTCAGCAACCTTGCGAATACTTTCCTTCATGAAAATATACTTCGATATCTCGAATATTGTGCCAAATGAAACATGAGGCGGCCTGTGTGCAGCACATTCAGTTGTAGAATAGCATAAACAAGAGATTCAGTTGGGTCTTTCGTGAAAGCCAAATTGATTTGCAAATGAGTGTTTCTCGAAGTCTAGAGTCCTGTTGGTATTGGAATGTCTAAAAAAATTTCCCATTCTGCGAATAGGTAAGCCATTGGACGCTTCAAGCGTGAGCTGTTGGAGTAGTGGTAATACGCTCGCCTTGAATGTTACATGAGCGGAGTTCAAACCCCTGCACTGCTAACGAGCTCTAATAAGATCGAATTCGACCCCAGTGCTCCCCCTTCTTTAGTGAGGATTCATCGGAATGACTGAGCTAGGACAGGAGTAAAACCAATCATACGAGAGTCACATGAGTGACCCCGAAAGGACCAGCAAACAAAACTGGTAATTATCAATGGATCAAAACGGATACAACATAATTCCCTACCCTTTGGAAACAGATTGATTTCTTTATATTCAATGGCATTCATGACGAAAGAAACGGAGTCATAAAGAACCGAAAGAGCGGTGTAATTTTAACTTTTGTAAGCCTGTTTGATCTACCAGGTTGGACTGCTAGGGCATACACATTCCATTTCGATCGATTTCTCTAAAGCTACTTTTTAACAACTGAATTCTCTTCATTTTTGTGATATCACCCTTGCGTGAGCAGCCGTCCTTCGTTTCACAAGCAACGTCCCCCGAAAAAAACGTGGCATGATAGTCACGCCCCAGACAATTTGGCAGTTTGGATGCGAACGTCTCGTCATCAGTCGAGTTGCATCCATCCGTGCGAAGTAGATTAGCGTTGCGCGTTTTTTGATGGTCTTTCATGCAATGTTAGTCTACCATTGTGACGGTGATACTACTGGTGGGGAGGCATGCGAGTAGTATATGTTGTTCTTGGGATTTCGCTTTGCGTCTCTTGAAAAGGGGAGATCAATTGCGGAATTTGTGGAGTCGCTTTGTAACATTTGCTTGGAGTTGAGCGAGGAATGGTTGGAGTCAATGAATATCCAGGAAAGTTCAGGGAGACGCGTTCAGGAGAAGATGGATGTCCAGTTTTTGTAAATAAGATGCAAATGAGAGTTTTGCTTCCCTGTCCAGTAGCCTGTAACCGGTCACTTGGCATTTCCCAATAAACAACTCCGCAGTGAAGACCTTTTCACCATGTACTGAGGGTAACACCTCGATCGAGGGCGAGATGCTGACAGCCCGATTGTCAAGCTCAGCGAGCAAAACGCCAGGCATTTATACAGCCTTGTCCCCAACATCTTTCAAAACAACTGGGGTTTGTGTCCCAGATATCTGAAATGAGAAACTTTTGCTCCACGGCTAGTCCATCAGCGCACAGTAGAAGCACCAGGACGCCGTTAAACTCAGTTTTCAAAATGCTCATATCGATCAATAACTTGCACCAAGTCCAACAACACGAAAATGTGGCTTAAAACCAAAGACTAATTGGATGATAGGCGGACCAAAATGGATTCATCGATTAATCAATAAATTTGTAATGTGGGCCAGGCCGTCTTGCATATCAACAAAATTGCTGCACAATGATGTCGATTGGGAGATTAGTTGATACTAAACATCGCGTGTTCCTCTCGAGCGCATGGCGAACGTCAAGCGAGTAAAACATCGGTGAGCAGTTGAATCGACCGCTTCAGCTGTGCTCACTCTCAACCGTAATCTACTCACAGGAGATTTAGTTACCGATAAGGTTTTGTTTGTTTTTGGTGCACGACAAAGTTGAAAGGCCCTTAAAAATGAGAATCGAGTTACATGTTGAAATTTCATCGGGCGACATCCGACTGGATTGCTTGAAACTATTGATCGGAGATGTAAAACAAAAAACTTGGGACTCAGTTGAGTACCTCGTCAACAGTGAAAAAGTTTTCAAAGGTGTGTAATTAGCCAACTGAGTACGATTTGGTGTTCAGGTTAGCTAACAACTCGAAGAATACGAACACCTGCTGAGCTGGGCGAGATCGATAGCGAGGTGTTGGAGAGGTTTCACGGACCTCGTGGGTAGCACGTCTTGCTGATTTGTCATCAGAGAAAGCGTATTAGTTACCCTTTAGTACTACTTTGTACTACCCTTTCGATGCCTAGCTGCCGTTCGACCCGGAGGTTGCGCGCGGGTTGAGACCTTGCCAGATCGCCCATTTCTAGACAGGAAAGTCAAGAGACAGTCATCATCATCATCATCATCATTGTCAGCTGTAATAATCGCGTACTCGTCGTATAGTGGTTGCAGCTGAGGCAGTGGTCGGGTTCGAACCACGGACTCTTCGGTCGGTAAATTTGATCCCTTACCACTTGGGCCATCTTGCCCCTACACTTACCTTAAGAGTCACCTCCAAGCTATCGTTGGTGGATACCTCAATTATGATGCCATGCTGTTGTAGGTGATATGCTCAAAAGCTCTACATCTTGAGTTGAAGAGCGAATCAAAGAACAGGATCCTGGATCTCACTGCAAGCGTACATTTAGAATTTCCATTTGTATCAAAGAAACCCGCAGTCTATCGTATAGACGCGTTGGTGTGCTTTAGTCTGAATGCAACACACTACTCGTAAGGTTGCTGAAATCCCTCGGAGAGCCAACGGCCGGTATCACCCTTCTTGGGGATAATCAAGTGGGCGCAAGCTTCGAATGAGTTCCCGTCAACCACATGTTCTACTTAAGCCAAATTTGATGAGAATTCGACAGATGTTTTCCTTTGTACACAATTTTGTTTTTTGATGGGACTGTCAACTTAGTCCAGCCAAATTTCTGGTTTATGCTGATTCGATTAAACGGAGTGTTCTGCATCAGAACGCCTCATTTCGGCGTACTTCCCCCCTCTTATGTGTGTCACATTCAGAGTCGAAACTCGTTTGTGACCGAGGTGTACAGTGTTCAAACACTTTGGTGGGGGGACTCTATCTTCAGATCTCCATCGGGGTTGGTTTGATGCACACTGATGATACTCTGCAACGCAGCTGTTGAAGCGAGTTTCCAGCAAAGGTTGACTTCATTTGCAAGGTGGAACTTCCCAACTACCTCCTGACTCGAAGGTCTACAAGAAAAAAATTCCCATAATTCACACAGGCATTTTTTATCTGAAACGTTTTCAGTCAACTGGCCAGCCCAAAAAGGGATCATGCAGTGCAAACCGTGTGGCGGGAAGATGATGGAACCGTATCCCACCTGAACACTCTGCTGATCAGCTATTTATTGTCGAATGGTGATAGGTTCGTCTGTGGACGGAAAGGTCATTGGTTTGACCAGGCCCGGATCAAGGTAAACGAAGATTTGAATAAGCCGATCGATCACAGGTAAGAAAAACTAAGAAGTCGGCCTGCGGACAAGTCCCCAAGTGGAGGACACTGTGGTAAAGTCATCTTCTGAACCTACAGTAAAAAGAACGCTCTTTGGAGGGGTTTGAATCTGCAAGTGAGTGGGGTACTTGGTCAATTCCTAATCAATGCACCTGACATTTTGAACATGGGTGTGTGAGGCTACTTAAGCCTATATATGGACTGTAGTATATCAAGAAATGCCTAAATCGATTTTTTTAAATACAAAATTTGTACAGTTTGGAAAAACTAATCTGTTACGATAGAAAAACAAATCCATTTCACTTCGCATCCCTTCGCACCGAATCACTCCAAATTTAATGTGGTCCGCGCAACAAATGGGTTTCGTGGCTTTTCCCGTGGGGTTTTATTAGAGTTTCCTCAATTTTTCAACACATTTGCGTAAGGCTGCTTGCAGGTACAAATATCTAGCTAATGGATACGTTAACAAAGCATAAATCACTCTGACAATTTGAGATTCCTCTTGTAAGGCACATGCAGAAAAGAGATTTCTGCAGGAGTTCACAACAATTCCACTGGCTGTGCAGATATAATCGTATGAAATCCCGGGCGCAAAACCAAATTAGTTTGCAAATGAGTGTATTTCGCTAATTTCGTGCAATTTGGTTTCAAGTAGAACATGAGGTTGACGGAAACTCGGGGACTGCGCCTACCTGATGAGCCCCAAGAAGGGCGGAACCGGTCGTGGGCTGTCGAGGAGTTTTCAGCAACCTTGTGAATAGTCCATTACGGATATTCAACTGCATCGAGGTCTCGTCTGGTGTATCATTTATTCGAGTGAAATTCATCTGAGTATCGAGCTAGTATCACCTTAATTTAGCACTGTGTGATTGAATTAAATCAACGTGTTAACCATACACAGAATGAGAGTGAAATGAATTGTGTCAAAAGAGACCAGAACAGAGTAAAGTGTCCAGTCAGAAGTTTGTAGTTTTGACCAATCTTATAAGTAGTATCGGAGTAACTTATTGTAAAGCGACATACAGACAACAGCCAGTCTGTGGCCCGTAGGATTCAACACGCTAGTTTTCTCCACAAATTTAGTCCTAATAAAAAAACCGGAACTGCAGCTCTTAAGGTAGCTGAAAAATCTGTAATGTAACGATTTTGGCACAGTGCGGTTCAATCCAGCTGATTTGGTATTCATTGCGATAAATTTCTGCTTCTTGTTCGCACATATATTTCGTTTCCTCTGAAAAGTGCTCAAACACTTCCATTCCTCTCCATTTTTGTCCAGATAAACTGGTTCTCCTTCTTGGTGTGAGCCACAGAATCCACTCGGTAATTGCTTGCAGTCATTGTTGTTTGGATAGAATACTAATTCGATCTATTTTTCTCGGAGAACTTGCCACAAGATTAGGCCTACTCGCCTTAGGTTCAAAACCAAACTGATGTAAGAATTCCATACAATCTGTACTGAGAAAAACTCGCTCGTGCTCGAACCGTCGCCCGATAATGCCGTCAATTGACGGTTGCTGTCCTTTCGGAAAGGCCGGAATTATAAGTACAATCGTGCTATCAGCATGTCCTGAGATGAACACATTTACGATATAACTGGTGTTATGAATACTCTGTTCCTTCTGTACGTCTAAGCGAATCATATACGTTCTCAGTTAACCTTGCTGTCAAACACAACTTGGTCTCGAGCCTAGACCACCAGTTTGCATTGGTAGTTGAGAGGCTGACAGCTTACGAGCTATTATGTGCAGTTCCACTTAAGGTTATTTACTGACAGTAAACATCAGCCGATTAGAAAGGAATAAACCCACCTACAGCGAACGGTTTTGGAGTCTTCCTAGCACCCATCTAAGCACTCATTTTTAGTCGTTTGCTCTGACCAGTTTCGCAGTGCACGACTTCATGTCGCGCATAATCCATTATCATTTTTACTTAAACCAGCAATGATCCACATGAAACAATTTTTCAGTTTTCTCAGCATGGAACTTGAAAGCTTTCGTGTCAATTTCAAACTGTTGTCCACAGGGAACATACCATTTGGTCGTCAAACCAGTAAACTGGATTTAACCGATCGCACACTGGCGTCTCCACTCTGGGTCCATCAAATATTTATTTCGAAATAACGTTCCGTATTTATGGGTTTGAAGAGAGGCTGCTGTCATTCCCTCCATGAGAAAAAACAGCCAGTGTTCGATTAAGAATCATTACTTTGTTTCCGTATCACTGAATAACTGCTATTCTTTCGAAGTGACCAGATATACACTTGGTAAGACCGTCTTGTGGTTGATGAAAGCTCTCTAAATTACTTGAGATTTACATAAAATCATTAAACTATGAAGAAAGCAACAAAATTTCCTTTCTAAGACAGCCGAATGTCGAATTGGCCCAAATTTTCGCGAGAAGGATATTAAAAAGCATTATTTCAAACGTTATCAAGCTTTGGATTGGACGCATTGAAAGAGTTAACTGCTCACAATCAGGGTACGAAAGCCAGGATTATATTATTCAGATATTTTCCTCCCTAAAAGTGATATGCGTATTTGAAACGACTGGGATTTGAGTCCCATTATCATCTAAAATGGACACGGTTTAGGAAGAATTTGCACACAGACTAGTAAGTTTTTGTTACTGTTCTGTTTGTACAACATGACACCTTGGTTGCTAATGGTGTGTCAGTAGTTGAGGTGACATCATCAATAAATGGGACGAGTAACACTGTGTCACTCTTTAGCAGTGCTTATATTCCGGCGCGTCTCGTTGGTAGGGGGATGACCTTTGATTTTGATTGGTTGCTCGGATGGGCGATCCTACTGGTTGGCTAGTTTGTCCGTTTTCTGATAGGCTGACGTTCAGTTGACATTTAAGCATGATCCTTCACTCTTTGCCATGTCGCGCTCAAAGTGGCCATAGTCTATTGCTGAACTATCCGTTCATTTTCTTTGAGATTTTCGACTGAGGTGACCTTGGTTTGCGCTATGTCCCGGTCAACCTTAGCTCGCTCTGGATGACCGTTCCGGCCATATGAGATAAATCTTTTCATCGAGACCATCGAGTCGAATTCACATGATGTGACTGCCGAAACAACTGATTGCCAGATTCTTTGACGAAGGTTGCCCGCGGTACCCGGAAGGCCGGATTCCAACATCATTCTACGACCCGCTGTTCTGACCCTGGACATTTCAGACAAATAAGGCCTTCAAAATCTCTGAACATATTCAAGGTATTTCCTGATCACATGATGGATTTCCGGTATTGAGAGAACGCGGAGGAAAACCCCAGAGGGTCAAGTGATCTTTGCAGATTCAAGCTCAGCTGAAGTTCCTACGGGGCCGCCTAATCTTGGGTTAAACATTAAACAACGTAAGCAAGCAGAGGATTGAGGACTCTCGCCGAAAGATATGTCGTTAGAACTGTGATGAAGGTGAATATTTCAATTAGCTTGGAAAATTCACAGAATTCTTTTAAACCTCTTCTTGTCGTTGTTCCCTTCACAGCGATTTACAGAAGTATGCCTGCCCAATCTGTCACCTGACAAACATTTAATAGATCTTATCAGGAAGGTCAGATCCCTGAAAATAACCTCAGAACACCTGGAACCTACTGCTCCATCAAAATCTCAACAGGAAAGCCGGCAAGCATCCAGACCAGTCAGACATCCAATCAATTTATCAAAAGCCAGTGAGTGCTCATGCACGCCACCGAAGCACGACCGAATGTGATCAGCGTCCAGGCATTTCATAGAGGCACGATTGATGTTGATAGGTGTTCACTAACGCTTTTCAGACAGCCTGGATCAATGTCAGGAAGTTCGCTCTAAATAGCGTGGGTCCGTTGTAACTTTTGCTCTCGCACTCGCTTGTTCGGAATATAGCTGTTGTGTTCCCTTCTGTGAGTTTTCTCAGGCACTGGGCACTGGAGCAAATCAGCAGATATAGCATATTGGCGACGGGGACGGGTAACAGATAACAGGTAACAGGTTATCAGATTTACTTGAATTTCACCGTAAAATCCCGGTGGTTCTCTGGTTCTAGTGGCTCCACTGTTCACTCAACTACCGGAAAGCTGTTTTGGAGTGCGGTTCTAAGCCACCTGTTTCAGGTGATCTATTTGGTGGCCTTGGTTCTGCGACAAAGTGAATTCTGCTACGTCAATCTTATTTGAGAATTTTAGGATTGGATCTGGCCGATGAATTTTGTAATGTGCCGTCGATATATTGCCAGAAATGCGCTGCCTCTCGCAAGTAAATGGTGTATTGCGATTCGGTTCACTGTTATCATAGTGACAAACCACAAGTTAAGGTTGCTCGAAAACTGTTTACATGGGTGGTAGACGTAGATATATGCCTCAGAGGAGAAGGTGCTGTTTACACAATGAACTTCAATTGCAGAGTGATTGTTGTTCTAACGACCTTGACAAAAGACGAGTTTCTTGGTGGCATTTGTACTTCGACAAAACAGATTTGCCAGGAGGTGAATGCTCGGATCACTTGTTGCAATTTCTGCTCTTAAAGTGCACGGAAAACATTAAATGAAAAACAGCTGATGTACCCTCATTGTGGCAAACTATGCTTGAACTCACGGAGTACTCCCGAACAAGTCTTTGTCAGAAGAAGAGCGAACACACGGGATAGGGGTGGCCGGGAATACAATTCTGATTCGCTACGATCCGATTTCATACTCTGGATTCGGCTACTCAAATAGGTACTAGAGGCCTCAGGATGGAATGAACACGTTAGATGGTACCGAGTAAGAAAGGATCCACTGCACGTATTTGAGTCGAAGGCCTTTGAATAGAATTTAACACACTCGGTTTTATCTTTTAGCGGCTTTTGCGCTACAAAGTCAGGCTACGCAAGTTTCGCAGTTGTTACACACCTTTACTTTGCTCCTGATGATATTCGGCCAGAGAAAATCAGTAATGATTCAGTTCAGCACAATAGGCGCGGGGATGATTTCTACAGTACGGAAATGACAGACTCTTCTTTGGTCCTTTTCTTCACATCTCGTCCCGTTTCTTCTGAGGAGTAGTAGGCTTTTTTGGGTATCTTCGACCTCTCGAGCTGTACAAATCAAACAAAATATTCCACTTTCGATTCTGATCCGCCCAACCAATAACCTGTCTTTTTCAGTAGTCTTTCTGTTTTTTAGTTCATTTATTGTCCTTCGATGATGTGGGAAGACCTGCCTTAGTTCGGACGTGTGATGGGTGGGTTAGTAAATACCTCTAAAAAGTTTAGGGAATATGACTTTCACGAACCATACCTTCAGTGATTTTCTAAGATTTTCTGACGAGGTGTCGAGAAGTGGATAATGGCGGCTCCTGATTTCCTCTAATTCGTAGTATATTCTTCAAGCTGTACGAGCAATTCAAAGATTTATCCTTACGTTGTAGGTTTCTACGTCAGCCAGGGCATCTGCCAAACAGCTGGACATCATGTTCTTATCACTGGTCCTAGCATAAACCCAAATTCTTGAAACCGACGGTCTCAGTGACCGCCATCCCCGGTCTCATTTTAATAGTCTTCTAATTTTCGTGATGCATGTAAAGTGGACAACCTATGACCAAAAGTCTCTCCTGAATTTGTTCACTATTGGCTGATATAACAGCTAGATCAGATCAGGATAGTATATTCGCTTGAGATTAAATCCAGCTGGGTGAGATGGCCCAAGTGGTTAGAGCGCGAATTTACTGACCGGAAGGTCTGTGGTTCGAATCCGACCTCTGCCACTCGACTTCCCCTGTCTAGGTCTGAGCGACCTGGCAGTATCCCAGCCCTCGTGCTTCCTCCGGGTGGCATGGCAGCTAGGCACAGAGAGGGTGTTACAGCAAACTTCAACTTTACTCTCCCCTCGAGAAATACACTCATTTGCAAATCAATTTGGTTTTCACGAGAGGTTCAACTGAATCTCTCGTTTATGATATTCTACAACTGAATGTGCTGCACACAGGCCATCTCATGTTTCATTTGGCACGATATTCAAGATATCATCAATGAGAGATTCAGCTGAATCTCTCGTGAAAGCCAGCTAGAATGCTTTTCTGTGGTTAGTGGAACGTTAGACCATAATGATGGATAATGCTTTCTGCAACAAGCACCGCTGGTCAGTTTGGTCATGAAAGCTCTACAATGTGTTTGGACCGCACCTTTTGAGAGGAAAGGACAACTTGAATATCGTAGCAACCGAAGCGTGAAGCGGCCATTGTTCAGCACATTCAGTTGAAGAATGTAAAAACGGGAGTTTCAGTTGAGTGCCCCGTGAAAACCACGTGGATATATAGATGACGGAAACTCGGGGACCGCGCCGAAATGATGAGCCCCAAAAAGGGCGAAACCGGTTGTGGGCTGTCGAAGAGTTTTCGGCAACCCTGTGATTAGTATCCTTCGTGAAGACAATCTTTAAATTCTTCTGAGCAGCCACTGCAGTTCGGAATCCAGGTTCCAAATGATTGAATTGTGCGTTAGAACTGGCGGTCAGGATTCTGTAATTTCATTTAATTGATCAGTCATCGACTGATGACAACAGGGAGAACATTAGACGCACAATGCTCTTAGCTACAAAATCTGTGGGATAGGAATGAAACTTTCTGCGCCAAAATGTTGCATTTTATTGCGTGTGCGCTCAAGCCAAAAGCCATACTAACCTACATTCATATTTTTGCGGCCCACTGAATTCCATTGTTCACTGAAGCAGTCATACATCTGGTGGAATACCTTCTCAGCATCGCTGAGACTCCGGGATGTCTAGAT
>NW_008751866.1:517933-530580 GCF_000715545.1 Opisthorchis viverrini
TTGCGCTACAAAGTCAGGCTACGCAAGTTTCGCAGTTGTTACACACCTTTACTTTGCTCCTGATGATATTCGGCCAGAGAAAATCAGTAATGATTCAGTTCAGCACAATAGGCGCGGGGATGATTTCTACAGTACGGAAATGACAGACTCTTCTTTGGTCCTTTTTTTTCACATCTCGTCCCGTTTCTTCTGAGGAGTAGTTGGCTTTTTTGGGTATCTTCGACCTCTCGAGCTGTACAAATCAAACAAAATATTCCACTTTCGATTCTGATCCGCCCAACCAATAACCTGTCTTTTTCAGTAGTCTTTCTGTTTTTTAGTTCATTTATTGTCCTTTGATGATGTGGGAAGACCTGCCTTAGTTCGGACGTGTGATGGGTGGGTTAGTAAATACCTCTAAAAAGTTTAGGGAATATGACTTTCACGAACCATACCTTCAGTGATTTTCTAAGATTTTCTGACGAGGTGTCGAGAAGTGGATAATGGCGGCTCCTGATTTCCTCTAATTCGTAGTATATTCTTCAAGCTGTACGAGCAATTCAAAGATTTATCCTTACGTTGTAGGTTTCTACGTCAGCCAGGGCATCTGCCAGACAGCTGGACATCATGTTCTTATCACTGGTCCTAGCATAAACCCAAACTCTTGAAACCGACGGTCTTAGTGACCGCCATCCCCGGTCTCATGTTAATAGTCTTCTAATTTTCGTGATGCATGTAAAGTGGACAACCTATGACCAAAAGTCTCTCCTGAATTTGTTCACTATTGGCTGATATAACAGCTAGATCAGATCAGGATAGTATATTCGCTTGAGATTAAATCCAGCTGGGTGAGATGGCCCAAGTGGTTAGAGCGCGAATTTACTGACCGGAAGGTCCGTGGTTCGAAACCGACCTCTGCCACTCACTTCCCCTGTCTAGGTCTGAGCGACCTGGCAGTATCCCAGCCCTCGTGCTTCCTCCGGGTGGCATGGCAGCTAGGCACAGAGAGGGTGTTACAGCAAACTTCAACTTTACTCTCCCCTCGAGAAATACACTCATTTCAAATCAATTTGGTTTTCACAAAAGACCCAATTGAATCTCTCATTTATGGTATTCTACAACTGAATGTGCTGCACACAGGCCATCTCATGTTTCATTTGGCACGATATTCAAGATATCATCAATGAGAGATTCAGCTGAATCTCTCGTGAAAGCCAGCTAGAATGCTTTTCTGTGGTTAGTGGAACGTTAGACCATAATGATGGATAATGCTTTCTGCAACAAGCACCGCTGGTCAGTTTGCTCATGAAAGCTCTACAATGTGTTTGGACCGCACCTTTTGAGAGGAAAGGACAACTTGAATATCGTAGCAACCGAAGCGTGAAGCGGCCATTGTTCAGCACATTCAGTTGAAGAATGTAAAAACGGGAGTTTCAGTTGAGTGCCCCGTGAAAACCACGTGGATATATAGATGACGGAAACTCGGGGACCGCGCCGAAATGATGAGCCCCAAAAAGGGCGAAACCGGTTGTGGGCTGTCGAAGAGTTTTCGGCAACCCTGTGATTAGTATCCTTCGTGAAGACAATCTTTAAATTCTTCTGAGCAGCCACTGCAGTTCGGAATCCAGGTTCCAAATGATTGAATTGTGCGTTAGAACTGGCGGTCAGGATTCTGTAATTTCATTTAATTGATCAGTCATCGACTGATGACAACAGGGAGAACATTAGACGCACAATGCTCTTAGCTACAAAATCTGTGGGATAGGAATGAAACTTTCTGCGCCAAAATGTTGCATTTTATTGCGTGTGCGCTCAAGCCAAAAGCCATACTAACCTACATTCATATTTTTGCGGCCCACTGAATTCCATTGTTCACTGAAGCAGTCATACATCTGGTGGAATACCTTCTCAGCATCGCTGAGACTCCGGGATGTCTAGATCGAGCTCAAAAGTTTGTACTATGGACTCAATTACCAGTGAAAGGAAGGAGACCTCCGATGCGGAGTTATGTATTGGAAAGTGCCAACTGACCGGTTACAGACTATTGGACAGGGAAGGAAAATTCTAATCTGCATCGTATTTACAGAAAATGGACATCCACCTTCTCCTGAACGCGCCTTCCTGAACTTTCCTAGATATTCATTGATTGTCGCTCAAATGTAAGCAAATGCTACAAATCGACTCCAAAAATTCCACAACAGCTCCCCCTTTTCAAGAGACGCAATGCAAATTTACAAGAACAAAACATACTACTTGCATGCTTCCCCATCAGTAGTATCACCATTGCACCAGTATCTTTTAGTCCATCAGGCACACGTCGTAGCTTTCGAAAAATCGATTCCATTATGCGAATACTGAGCACCTGACACCAGCCTGGTTGTGCGATTGTGTTTCAGACCCTTAGTTACGAGGGCTGTACGGTTAACAGGTTTGTGGCTTCCGACCTTGTGATGAAAAGTCCCAATGTTCGAAGTTCTAAATCAACAAAATGCGTGTTTTCAGTCCTCTTGGTTTGTGGGAGTTTACTGCCCTTCATATTCGAACCCCTCCTGTCATTTCCCCTTTGTTTCCCTGTTTAAAGCCACGTTCCGAAGAACCATTATCTTTACTTGGGGCAGTGTTGCTGAACGCAAGGACTGGACTATCTAGTTTGCTTGAAATTGAGTGGTGGCCCAACCGGTGTACACAAGGCATGGGTCAGAACTCTCCGACTTCTATTGCTGCTGTATAGTGGTTTGAATCGTAAAAATATTTTGAAAATTACTGGATAGCTCGCTGTGATCAGCCATCGAGTGGATGGAATTTAGAACTGGCCTTTTCTAACTCGTCCGTCCTCACGACGAGAAAGCATCAGTGCATCCACAAGCGAGACCACTAAGGGGAAAACTGCACTTTCGAACGGCCTTGTTGCGCCAAACAGCCTCAAAATACGGTTAGTCGTTATGCAAGTCTTTGGTGGGTTTCTGTTCAAACTTTCTGGCCTGGATAAACGAAATTTCGGACAACTTGATCAGCTACAACAGTCAAGGCCGGGTGCCAGAGCAAGATGATGGCTATCAGCTGGAGGTCGCTGAATATTATCCGGTAAAAAAGATTTGCGAGTGTCCGTTCTAATAAACCGTTTCACAATATTCCCTACAAGATCTACCTAATCTTCGAGGCGACAACGTTTTGGTGCAGCTGTGCCCATCTACTCACAGTACTTCAGTAGTCCAAACACCATCCCCGGCACTGCGGTGCTTAAAACATCCGTCTTTTAGGTCCTGCTTGGTCCAATATGATTGCGTTCCAAAATGCAGTAACCTCACCCAAGGAGTTTTTATTCCAAAGCAGCGTCAATCGCTTTTTGTCTGGCCCGATTGTGTTTCAGACCCTTAGTTACGAGGGCTGTACGGTTAACAGGTTTGTGGCTTCCGACCTTGTGATGAAAAGTCCCAATGTTCGAAGTTCTAAATCAACAAAATGCGTGTTTTCAGTCCTCTTGGTTTGTGGGAGTTTACTGCCCTTCATATTCGAACCCCTCCTGTCATTTCCCCTTTGTTTCCCTGTTTAAAGCCACGTTCCGAAGAACCATTATCTTTACTTGGGGCAGTGTTGCTGAACGCAAGGACTGGACTATCTAGTTTGCTTGAAATTGAGTGGTGGCCCAACCGGTGTACACAAGGCATGGGTCAGAACTCTCCGACTTCTATTGCTGCTGTATAGTGGTTTGAATCGTAAAAATATTTTGAAAATTACTGGATAGCTCGCTGTGATCAGCCATCGAGTGGATGGAATTTAGAACTGGCCTTTTCTAACTCGTCCGTCCTCACGACGAGAAAGCATCAGTGCATCCACAAGCGAGACCACTAAGGGGAAAACTGCACTTTCGAACGGCCTTGTTGCGCCAAACAGCCTCAAAATACGGTTAGTCGTTATGCAAGTCTTTGGTGGGTTTCTGTTCAAACTTTCTGGCCTGGATAAACGAAATTTCGGACAACTTGATCAGCTACAACAGTCAAGGCCGGGTGCCAGAGCAAGATGATGGCTATCAGCTGGAGGTCGCTGAATATTATCCGGTAAAAAAGATTTGCGAGTGTCCGTTCTAATAAACCGTTTCACAATATTCCCTACAAGATCTACCTAATCTTCGAGGCGACAACGTTTTTGTGCAGCTGTGGCTGTCCATCTACTCACAGTACTTCAGTAGTCCAAACACCATCCCCGGCACTGCAGTGCTTAAAACATCCGTGTTTTAAGTCCTGCTTGGTCCAATATGATTACGTTCCAAAATGCAGTAACCTCACCCAAGGAGTTTTTATTCCAAAGCAGCGTCAATCGCTTTCTTCTTGTCTGGCCGGTTTCGATCACTAAAGTTTTGTCTGACAAGAACGAATCATTTTTATCGATTTTCCATAACAGACGAATAATCACAAGATTTGGCTTCCTCAAGTGCGAACAGAAGAGGTTTCTACAAACGCAGTGTGGCCACAGTCGATCATTTGTAGTGTGGTATTTTGTCAGCTTGGAGCGCACCATCAACAGAGACCCACAGGTTGGAAGAAAAACTCACCACAATCAGATGGATAGAAAATTGGACAGTATATGGTCTAAAATCGATTTGCGTGGGTAAATCACGCGGAGGAACACGTGTTGTTTGAATTCAATGATTTTCGATTAAAACGAGCCGGTAGGACTAGAAAACGCCACGAGATGGGCTCTCTTTCGGTTGCAAACTGTGTACAGCGTTATCTGATGAGAGATAGTACAATGATTTTACGTGTTTGTTAATTAGGATTAATGGATACGTAAAACCAAGAAAGCCTCAGAGCCTCCGTGTTTGGGAACACGGAACATCATACAGTCTGTGCGAGCGTTGTCCTGTGGTTGGACGCGAGTAGAGTTCAGCTGGCGATGGACAATTTGACCAGGGACCAGATTAGACTTGAGTTACGGTGAATGAACAGTGTCCGGCGCCCTCATTGGATACGTCTTAGTGTGTCTGCGGCTCAAGACTCAAGCTAGTTCTACACTGGCTCAGACAGACTGAATGGATTCTCCTGACGGAATATTCATCAGCTGTTTTGACCCTTCACTCTGTACTGGTTTTACTGCTCGGTTATCGTGACTTGGATCTTGGTGCAAAGTGTGCCCAAATGTGGCGCGATTTTCCGTTCAACAGGTTGTGCTACAGAATACGGAAGGCGTTCAAGTGGCCGGGTTTTGAATGACACGAATGTATTTTGCAAAAGTTGAGTTCAATTAGATCGTTATTTCGACAGATTCTCTCCTGTTCCCAAGAATGACAAATCTCGTGGGGAGTTGTCGAAGAGTTTTCAGCAACCGTATGAGTAGCGCGCTTTCAGGAGAGTATACTGTGATATTTTGAATGCTGCCTTGTGAATTATTCTTCTTTTGGAACTACATACAGATATCAGTAAAGTGAGGGATTTGGGAGTTCTTCAACCGAAATCTTGTCCTCAAAGTGAGGCTGGTCTATACTGAAAAGCAGAGATGAGCTGTACGGTCCTCAGGTCCTGATTTGGAGTCATCATCAACACTCATCTCATGAAACTTCAAGGAGTTCTGACCCCGCGATTTTCCAGCTAGTAGTTTAAACACTACAAGACGGTCCAAACTATCAGACAGCCAAGTTCGGCAAACGATGAATACATTCAAATTAGGGTCCGTGTTAGCGAATTCTGCTTTGACGGGAGACACACTTGGAACCCAGCTGATGTTTCCAGGCAACTGAATGCAATGCACCAGACCGCTTCATGTTTCAGTCGCTACGATATTCGAGATATCGCGATACAATCATACTATCATTTATTTTTTATTTTTGAAGAGCATGATCACAAACATAAAAAGTGAGTGCAAGTGATGAATGCGAAAGAGTAACAGGAGAATATGGGAGAAAAGAGAGAAACGTCTCATTCGAGATCATGCCAAGGGCAGTGCCAGTCTGATGAGGTGAATCCCAAAGCATGTGAAGATTTTGGTATGGGAACACGCGTCTAAAGACCAGCAACCAAAGAAAGGACAAACAATGGTGAATGCTGTTCAAGGCGCAGTGTGCGCTAGCACAGTCAAGACTCGCACATCAGGCACAAAGTGACCGTCATACTGGGTCTGGGGTGAGATTAAATGGCAAAAATGTACCTTCAACGCCATGTGCCACGCATAAAAGTGTCATAAGTACGCAGATAGCCCACAATGGCAAGCAAACACAAGTCACTGACTGCCACCTTAGGAAGTCCCAGTCCAATAACAGCCTTAGCGGATTGAGGAAAGCACTACTCACAAGGTTGCTGAAAAATCGTCGACATTCCACGACTGATTTCGCCCTTCTTAGGGCTCATCAGGTAGGCGCAGTCCCCAAGCTTCTGTCAACCCGAATTGGAGTTATCCTATCACCGGGTTTTTGGGCTACTATTTTCGCTTTCTTTGTCATACAACCTCAAATGCGATTAAGTTACCGCTATGCCCATTTTACTTCTCACCCTCATGTTTATTCCGTCAATGACTACTGTGCTGGTGATCTTAAGTCTCGACACAAAGGAAGGGATCTTACTCCGGTAGACACTTTGTGAAATGAGGACGTGTCCGTTCTCCGACCCAGCATACAGCAATTGATCTAGGTAATTGAGATTGTTGGACTTATCCTTTCTTTAGGCTATCCGTAACGCTCTTCAGACGAGTTAGCAGGAGCTTGTACTGGTATGGGGAAGGCTGTCAATTCTGTAGTTCTAACATTTGTCACCCTGAACTAGTCGCTTTTGTGCGATGTCTTTGAAGGTTTACTGAAACTCAAAACAGTTGACTTAAAAACATCACAGACGATAGATCTAGACGGGTTCCACATAAGTCTCTCGCAAAACCAGATTTGTTTGCCACTGAGTGTAGTTCACTAACTTCGAGCATTTTGGTTTTAAGTAGAACATAAGTTTGATGGAGACTGGGGGACTGCGCCTACCTGATGAGCCCCAAGAAAAGTGAAACAGGTCTTGGGCTGTCTATATATACATATATATACCCTATTTTGATATCTCCAATATCGTAGCAACTGAAACGTGAGGCGGCCTGGTGTGGCACTCCCAGTTGCCTGGAGACATCACAAACGAGAGATTCATCTGGGTTCCAGGATAAACTTTGCTAATTTCGAGCAATTTAGGTTCAAGTGGAACATAATGCTGACGGAAACTCGGGGACTGCGCCTACCTGATGAGCCCCAAGGAGGGCAAAACCGGTCGTGGGCTGGCGGAGAGTTTTCAGCATTTTTATGTGTACAGTAGAGAGTCTGTTTTGTCCCTTCAGAAAAGCATTTCCGCTTATCTGAACTTCGTCAAACTGAGTTTGCCCATTTGATTGAAGACAGCTTTGGAGAAGTTGTAAGTGTCTGTGGAAAATCTGCGTGGGTTTCTTACTTTAACACCCTCAGCGACGAGACATGTGTAATATGGATGAAGGGAAGAAGGCTTTCACTGCAAAGTTATTTATTAGAAAATGCCAGCTGAGCAGATTGTTGGACAGGAAAGCGAGACTCTCATATGCCTCTTGTTTATAAAAACTGAATATCCGCCTTCTTCTTAACGCGTCTTCCTGAACGTTCATGAATGCTCATTGACCATTACTCAAATTTAAATTCCAAAAAGCAATTCCACAGATTCCGTATTAAATCCCAACTTCCAATAGATGCGAAGCAAAGTTGCGAGGACACATTACTCGCATGCCTCATTAGTAGTGTCCACCAGTGGGAGTCACTCAGCGGTAACACCCTTCCTGTGCCTAGCTGCCATGCTACCCGAAGGAAGTAGGAGGGTTGGAATAACTCCAGGTTGCTCAAACCTAGACGGGGGAAGTCGAGAGCAGAGGCCGGAACCACGGACTTTCGGTCAGTAAATTCGCTCTCTAACCACTTGAGCCATCTAGTAGAAATAGTATTAATAAAATGCCATGTACTATAACTGAGGTGTTGATGATAATAAGCCTTGTAGTACTTGCTTCCGCCCACTTTTGGAACAAAGTCAAGTATTCACATGTAAGATGTACGATCAACGGAAGTGCCCTTTGTGAAACACCACTGTCAAACGCGGTGAGCTCCCAGAACAGACAACAATTGCAGTTAGTCTTCCAAAGTTTACTTTCACTGTAGACTTCTTTCGACCACAACCGAGGTCAGAGAAAGGCAGATTTTAGGTTATTCCTCTGACACGGACACTCTGGACTTTGAGAACTGTACTTCTGAAGATGGGAATAAAGCTCTCTGGAACAGTATTGCCATTCGGTCGGGCGAATAACCGTCTATGTGGTTGACATTACTTGTTGTGATACACGGAGAACGGTCAAGAAAGGAAACTAGTTTTGTGGATGGCTTCGTGTATTCATTTGAAATGTGGCTTTGCAGGATTTTTTCAGAAGAAAACAAGCGATATCGTAACCCTGTCCCATGAGAACTGCGGGTTCCAATGTTCAGCGTCACCCGAATCGAGAAACCAATAAGTTATTTCCATGGCGGTGAACGCCGTGAGCCGTGCTCAACAACGTGGTTCATCCGATCAGTTTAGTTAGTACTTCGCAACCAGAACCTAAACCCACCTAAGAGAGCTTTACTGCTATGATCGACACGGTCATGGGTATCACGCAGGCACTCCACATCATTTGCGAAACGCTTTGAACGCACACGTGACTCTTACTTGTAGTTTCACGTGCTAATACAAAGTCCGCGTGCAGTTGGTTAACTTAGCGGCTCGTCATGAAAACAAATACGAATTTAAAAAAAACAATCTGATTCAGGACCTTTCAAATGGATGTGATGTTTATGAATAAAACACGGCGCATCGTTCAACAAAGGATCAACACACCTTATGTCTTCATGAACATACGCGTGTGATGCATGATCTCTGTCGTCAATTAGTAAAGCTGACGTGGCATTTGACGTATTCACATACGTATAATGCCCCAAGTAGAACGAATTCGTGGGAATTCAGACAATGATGAGACGCCGGATGTCCTCTGGGGCTGTCTAAATGACTGAAGTTCGACCACTCACCCAACTAGATTGGTAACAACTGTCAGTTTTTTTACCCCCATGTATCGGTGATACTACTGATTGTGGACATGCTAGTAGTATGTTTTCTAGTAAATCCACCTTGCGTCTCCTGAAAAGTGAGATCGATTAAGGAATTTGTGGAGTCGCGTTTGATTGCATTTGAGCAACTGCCAATGAATATCCAGGAAAGTTCTGGAAGACGTCCTCAAGGAGAAGATGGATATTCAGTTTTTGTAAACAAGCCACATATGAGAGTCTCGCTTTCCTGTCCAACAATCTGCTCAGCTGGCATTTTCTAATAAATAACTTTGCAGTGAAAGCCTTCTTCCCTTCATCCATATTACACATGTCTCGTCGCTGAGTAGTACTCACACATTTTGCATCCAATTTACTGTTTTGAAACATTTAGTGCTTGTTTCAGGCTGGCTTGATTCCCACACCGCCTGCATCTTGCCCTCCTCGTTCACTGAAATTGAAATTTAGTCTTCTGATTTGATTGTCTGGAGAGGAGTCCACTCCGTTCACATCAGTCCGACGAATCGCATTCACTGGGACAAACTTCGCTTCTAATCAAGCAAACTTCCAAACGGCTCTCGATTTCACTCGACACCCCTCACCCACGCATAAACTGAGTATGTAAAGACGGGGTGGAGGAAGATGCGTTGTTGATGCCTTAAAATGTGCGGGGAAAACGCGCGTATAACTTGAACGAGTCAACCGTCGAGGACAACACTCGCAGTAAAGATTATTGCATCGAGGTAAACACTTGGTTTCGTAAAAGACGCTTTATTCAAATTCCAACAACAAGCGAAATTCCGTAGACAAGTCATTCGGTAAGCAAATTCTCAGTTGGAACACACTTTCTCATGGTTTGGGAATGGGGGCATACTCCGAGCTACAAATTGAGGTATAATGGGGATTCGTACTTGAGTCCCTCATATATCGGTAACAATAAGCGAGAAAACATGATCCAAATTTAGAGTTTACCCCATTTCTATACCATCGATCGAAGATTAGAAATCATCGATCGCAAGTATTTTGTTTTTATTGGTCACCCGATCAGCCAGCCCCTCCCCTCTTAAAACGTTTGGTCTTTTCTATTCCCAAAAGTGTCTAAAATTCAAAATCATGTGAACTCTGTTCACTAGCCATAAACGTCTGCAAACCGGCTGAAATATCTCCTATTCTCAAAACACTTTTGCATAGTTGAAATCACTTGATTCGACAGCTTACTACTCGAAGCGTTTTTTCCTTCTTGGTGCTCATCAAGTAAGCCTATTCTGCCAGTTTTAACCAAATTCCTACTGTACTTGAACGTCAAACATTGTAGATTTGGCGAAATACACTCACTTGCATCGATCCAATCCAGTCTCGGGAGTGGATCTGGTCAACATATATATTTACTGGACTACAAAACTTTATACAGTGGCCAGAAAACGGCTGATGGCTCTGGCGGAACAAAAAGATGAAGAAGCGTTTTGTATTAGGGCAGAAGCTTATTGACCGGAATATCTCTGATTCCAGTTCAACCCGGGCATCTTGACCGCTCAGTGTCTAGGCTTGGCCAAATTGGAAGTACGTCAGCCGCCCCGTGCTTCCCTCTGGTGGCATGGCAGCTACGCACCGAAAGGATGTTACAGCCGAACGATTGCTGATCATTGATTTGCTGATCGAACGCTGACCCACCACAACGCCACTGTCCCAATATCACCTTTTCCCTGACAAAAAACGGTTTCTAGTTGCTGATGTCATGCAGGTTGTACAACCTTACTTCAAAACTGTCAGTGATAGACTTTCGATGAAACAGTCCCTCTAGTCGAGTTAGTAACCTTGTCCTACAACTTCCAGAAACTTTCATAAACATTCAGTATTGAAAACACTCTCGCCTCGCGCGCCAAATATGCGGAGTTCGAACCCCGGAACGGCCAAGGATATGAACTAATAACGAGCTCCAATAGGGGCGAAGCTCGAGTCCACCACTTCCCCCCATTTGTTGCAGCACCAGGAGGACGATTGTTCAAACGACAGTCATGTGACTGTCTACAATTCCTGCAACCACCAAGTGTTAGTGGAGTTGCCTGTTTTTTTTTGTGCATCACAGGGCAGTTGCTCTTTGATTCATTTGTTCTTGCATATAATATGTAGTGTGCGCGTTCAACAACTATGTCTTGGATGCGCTCAACTCCATCTGGCTCCAGAGTGAAACTCGATATAAGCAGATGTCCCGCAGTAACTGCCGGTCACTTTACGCACCCGTTTCAATACGGTGTGTATGCCAGTAAGTTCACCAAATCTGGATGTTTCAGTGAAGCGCATTGATGGATGAAAAGTAACTGGATGCCGAAGGAGCGCGTTTTTTATGCTTAGATGCAATAAGTCTATTTTCCGTTAGCCCGGAGTGCTGGTACTTGCCGGTTCCGCCAACGGCTTTGTTCTGCTTTCAATATCACTGGCCAAAAAGTTGAAAGTGACCGACTGGTGTAACGCAAATACTACAAATGAGTGTAGTTCGCTAATTTCGTGCAACTTGGTTTCAAGTGGAACATAAGGTTGATGGAAACGCCTAGCTGATGAGCCCCAAGAAGGGCAAAACCAATGGTGAGCTGTCGAGGAGTTTTCAGCAACCTTAACACCAATGGGGGAAAGCGCTGATTTCGAGTTTCGTCCTTATTAGAGCTCATCAACAGCATGTATCCTAGGCCGTGTTGGAGTTGAAACTTTGGGCATCTGACATTTGAAGCGAGCATGTTAGCACTACTCTACCAGCGCACCACTCTCTTATGAGCATTCCTCCCTTGGACTGATGGCTCCTTGATTGGGAAGTATCGAGAGGCGGGCCAACCGTCTGATAGAACTAGAACAGTTACTGAGTCGTCTTTCGAGCCATCGGGTCAATCACTTAGGCGTAAACATGTTCACCGGTTCATACATGCAAATCCAGCTTGTGGAGTAGTGGATACCCGCAGTGAGTAGGCAATTAGAGAAGGGAACCTCCAACATAGCGAGAGAACTCTGGGGCTTTTCAGGTCATATTCCATTCTTTCAGTTGCGCTGGAACACGTAATGTTTTATTCCACTCACAAAACGCAACGTGTCTGTGTCTGGTCTTTAACAGACACCTCTGCCCAGAGTCAGAAATCACGTGACTGATAGGCAAAATCCGAAGTCACTCTCCGTATCACAGCTTTTGCTTTATCATGTCATTCAGATCACTCTCTGATTGTTTGTTTAGCAACCGTCTGATAATCATGGTCACAAACATAAAAATGAATGCAAGCGATGAATGCGAAAGGGTAACAGGAGAATATGAGAGAAAAGTGAGAAACGTCTCATTCGAAATCATGCCAAGAACAGTTCCAGTCTTATGAGATGAATCCCGAAGTATGTACAGATTTTGATATGGAAACACGCGTCTAAAAACCAACAACCGAAGAAAGGACAAACAATGGTGAATGCTCTTTAAGGCGCGGTAGGCGCTAGTACAGTCAAGACTCTCACATCAAGCACAAAGTGTCCGTCATACTGAGTCTGGTGTGAGATTAAATGGCAAAAATTTACATTCAGTGCCATGTGCCACGAATAAAAGTATCATAAGTATGCAGAGAGCCCACAATGGCAAGCAAACACAAGTCACTGA
>NW_008751866.1:532411-539541 GCF_000715545.1 Opisthorchis viverrini
CTCTCACATCAAGCACAAAGTGTCCGTCATACTGAGTCTGGTGTGAGATTAAATGGCAAAAATTTACATTCAGTGCCATGTGCCACGAATAAAAGTATCATAAGTATGCAGAGAGCCCACAATGGCAAGCAAACACAAGTCACTGACTGTGACCTTAGGAAGTCCCAGTCCAATAACAGTCTTGGCGGATCGAGGAAAGCAGATTCCTCGATAAGAGATGATCATCGGTTGGTGGACCAAAAAGTCGACATCACAACCAATTGAACGTAGGGCTGAGATGATGGCGAGGGAATATTCATCAGTACCATACTTCTGATTCTTCTCATTCCACACAGTCACTCCGCGCCCATCCGAGACTATGCTGACGTCTATTACAGTTTCTCGGCGATCACGAACAGCGATTAGGTCAGGTTTGATGAAGGACGTTCAAGTAGATGCTCTCAACTCCTCAAAGACGGTGTATCCCAGTCGACGGAGACTTTTTGCGAGTTCCCTTGTAACCCGATTATGACGAGCACATCTGGCATCATGCGTGATCCAGCAGGATTGAGAAATATGCACCAAACTCTCCGGTTGGTCACAGTTTCCACGACATAAGATCGTCTGGCCACCATGACCATGCCGAGCGCTTCTAACTCTCATCCTGAGCAGGTTGCACCCGAGCCGCATACCGCGGATAAATATCCAATGGAAATACAATCCATCGATTCGAGAGAACAGATTAATGAGAAGGAAATTCATAGCTTTGTTAGAAAATAACAGTTAAGTACTCCCTCTTCAATACAATCGCATGTCTGTGCACGGAGACTCTCCCCCACATAAAACGATCGCTTCTGAAATGTGACTCTGAGAGACTGCGGTTTGATCCACTGTGACAGGCACAAAACACATCACGTGACCATGGATTGGCTAGCTGCCGGGTGATGACTTCTCAAACAGAAATTTTCGTCACTCGATTGTCCGGTCTAAGTTCGAGTTAATCACATTGCTCACCAGCTCCCTTTGGACGAATGTGTGAGCGTTGAAGGTACCAGTCGGAAGGTCGCAGGTTCGAGAATCCCCTGAGTTTTGTGAAGTGATTTTCAATAAGGATGAAGTGGCTGCAAACTGCTCCTCGACCTTTCAACATAAAATGGCTTCAACTGAACTGGAAGCGATGTTCTGATTCCAGAAGGACATCCATTTTGTAGTTTCGCCTTCAATTTTGCCAACATTTGGTTCCTAAGAACCAAAAGTTTGAACCAAATCGTTTTCAGAATTACAGAAATACTCTGTCGTTCTTATTCCCTAACTCGATTGAAGAAAAAAGCTATGCCCGTTGTACCACACACCTTGTGCGAAACAGAGTTCAATATCAGGCCTGAATTTGTGGAGAGACCAACCTATATGTAATCACATGGGGAGCCTTACAAACTGGTGTTCCCCAAGTTTTAGCCATGCAGGAAAATGTCGGGACACAGTATCCTGGAATTCGAAGCGGCTGTTACCCCCCATAGTCGGGTTTTCCACGTAGTAAACAAGTTTTCCGCTACTGCAGGATGAAATCAAGTGACATTTCCAAAAAAACGTGCGTGTCTTAGCTGCATAGATGGTGTTACAGGAGCGAAGCATGAACGTTCGCCTGTTCCAACACTTGTTCGGCAATTAACGAAAACCCGTGGACTGTGACGGGGGAAAAAACGTCCGAAATGTTCGATGCACACATGAACAGTTTGGATCGACTGGGTACCAAATAAGTGAACGAGGGAATAATTGCCGGGATGGAGTTCTCCGACAGCTGTCATCTCCCCAGGGCGCATTGTAGAGCGATTAGAATTCGGCAGATGTTGTGCTTCAGGCTATCGATCGCCGATATTTCGACAAGGTATTGACACATGGAATTCCGTGTACGACTGGTAGGCTGCAGGCGGTAGGGTAGAACAAGAAACGATCGATATTAGAAATGCCTAACCTGTGCCAACCTACCCAGGTTTTCAAACTTTGAGAAAGAGTGATTGAGTCAGTGTCTCTGTGTTACGTATGCCGAACCATCGTTTGCCGAAGAGAGTGCTGTTTTCCATGCCCAACTCAGAGTGGCGTAAACAGAGAGGTGGCCAACCCTTGACTTCGCAGAGGAGTATGAAGGAGATCACGAAACGCTTGGGTGCTGTCGGCGCTACTTGCCTTCTAGGATGGGGATCGCGTGCTGCTCACCGTGCCTGGTTGGCGACACTACAACATAAGGCTGCCAACCGATATAAGTGGCGATCTTGTTGTCAGTTTCTATCCACATTGCCTGAGTGAATGTCTGGAGGTGTAGGCAGCTCGGAGTGATTGTGGTAAGCTAGCACTTAGTCCCTTCCCCGTCCACATTTACTCTTCCCTTTACAATAAGGTTTTCAAATAACTCATGGTTGTACGGTAGTGCGATATCGGTGTTAAACACGAATGTCATGGTGTCGATGATGATGATGATGATGATGATGATGATGATGATGATGATGATGATGATGATGCAATTTCTGCAATTTCTGTTGCTTCTGGGCAACCGCATTTGGAACATCTACCCGACGAGGAGAATGCGTTGTAAGCGACACGATTTCCAATCACTTGCCTCCGCGTTTTGAGTTCTGAAACTCCATCGATTCACCAACCAATGATAATACATTACTTGTATTGTTACAATACTCGAACTGACACCAAGGTCATTCCAGCTGCCTTTCCCCAGTGATTCATCATGGTTTGGTACTTTGGAACTGAAATGTCCTGGCTCTTTTCGATTCTGTCCCATCCCATCCAACTGGTAACGTTATTCATTCAAGACAGCTGTCCACTGCAACTTAATTAAATCCATGTAGCGAAGCTCGAACAACATACCGTGCGGTGTGAGAGTGGGAAACAATTAAAAATGACAAAACTTCCTATTTTAGGACGGTTTTTGATTATGCTCGACATGCAGTTGGCTGGGTTAATCCATTTTTTCGTGTTCTGGATAATGCAATGCCAGGAAGAGAAACGAAAACCTCCTAGAACTGAGCGTTACAGTAGCTTGGGTGCGTTTGCTGGGCTCTCTGAGCTGGGCACTCAGATTGCAAACGTTGCGTCCCCAGTCAAGGAGACATCGTCAGTACGCAGGCCCAGTACACTGCGCATTGACGATGTCTCTTCAACGGAGGATGAAATCTTTGCAAGCTAACTGTTCAGTTCAGCGAGAAGATCAACGGTCAGCCGGTTGAGTTCCTACCTGAAGGATGAAGACAGCCAAATCTCTACTTTTTATTAAGGGCTGAATTGCCGCAAGTTTGAGTACTTGACTGGCTCTTTTTTTTAAAAGAAAACTCTCCTTTATTTTTTGTCTGTTTTAAACATGGTTCCGAGAGGAAACACGAACCAAAGATCTAGTTTTCAAGAAATTCCGTCCCTTGAAGCACGTTCTTTGTACGTGCTTTGTACCCGCTTGGTGGCCGCGAAACCCACCTGCTTCAATGAGCCTTCTGAGTGATCACAAGGAGACTTTATTAGTGCAATGTTGATGATGGCCATAATACAAATCAGAAGGTATATGCACTAACAATTGTTTTTGGTATGGTTGATAATGCCACACATATAAAAATACTTACAATGCGAAACGGGAGCACGCCAAAAGAGGAAGTTATCGTCGGTGAAAGTCCTGACGGCGGGAACGTGTTTTCTCTGCATTATGGCTGCTACACGTGTTCCATAGTTGTCTGTGGACTTGTGGACAGTGGCTGACTTCCTGTTTCCTGCGCGCGCGCGCGCGCGAGTCTGTATGCTGTGTTCGGTTTCCCCATATACAGGTCCGTTTGCGCGTACGTGGGCGCGTTAGCACATGAGTAGTTGCTATGATTACTGGACGGTACAGACAACCGATGTCCGATGAGTCACCTTAACGTGACGTGGTTTGTGAGAATGAAAAAAAAGACGAGTCCCGTGATCCAGTGAGCGACTGTGAGCTGAACAGTCAAGTATGTGGGCGACGGGGTGGCTACAACTTCACCATCAGTTGAAGGCTGTCATCCAAGGGGTCATCCTGACACATCTAGGATAAAATGGTGATTAGCTGTCATACCCAGGTATAATCCATCATCAGAGGAATAGGCTTTCATCCCGAAATCATGTACTAGGACGGGGGTGCAATATGTGACTTCCAAATTTGGCGAGCCCAAGCAGATGGGTTGTTTCCCGTGTGAACAATCCGGTCACGTTGAGGTGGGACCAGTTTGAAAGTGGGATTACTGGCACACATCACAGCCTAGCAGATTCTACTCAATGTCAGTTCAATCATCTCAGAGGAAAACCGGCGCAAAGACAAGTTCTTGAATACTCAGGTCTAATTGCTTCGACCTTACTACAGGAGGTAGCTTTGTGTCACACCAAGGAATTAGGACATGACCCGATTCCAAGTCTAACTTCAACAGTTAATCCTTTCTTTGACTAAACTTGACTCTCTTTTAAACGAATCTGCATGCGAGTTCTGGTGGCTGATCAGTACATGGAGCATTTTGACGTCATTGTTCACAGGTGAACAGTTAATCCCGCTCGCGATGAGNGAGATTCTGGTCCGCGGCTCTGAACCGCGTGTGACCTAAGAACTTGAACCAGCTACATAGTTGGTCCATTAGTGATGCGGCCAATAACTTTTGCCTTGGTCAAGACAACCATCAGTGAATTCATGCTCCATGAAACGTGTGCTGTATCACACAAGATCTGGGACCGTCCGTTTGTACAATCAGGTTACTTCTGGATCATGGACCAGCACCAGGAATGTACAACAACCAGTCAAGCTTCACCCCAGCTAGCACTTAATGGCTTACCAGATGTCTCCAGAAAAATCTAATCAACAGCCCAACGATATGTTTTACGAGACCAGACACGGCTGTGTGATTCACTGTGCCCTTTTTAGCGCTGGTTCTCTCAGAATACTTGGTCGGGACGGTCTTCACCAAAGTATTTTTTATCGTATAACATTCGGTATTTAGTCCAACACCGATTTAGGATTTAAAACCAGCGATACCGAGGATTCTCACATGACTGAACTATTGATTTGTTCGGATCGATACGCTACAACTACGACCATGGGGCGTCGCTGGCTGAATCTATGAGCAAGTGGTAGGACAAGATCCAACCGGCATGACTGTTGACTGACTGAATTCTAATTACCAAATCAATTCGATCGCGATCTCTGTGAACACAAGTGATGTTTACAAAGTCCAAAGATTTCAAGTTCATTCAAGGCAGAAAAAATCGAAAAAACTGGTTATCTTCTGGCGCTTTACATGATATGTCTGGAATTATTCTACTTTTTCCGTTAAAAGCAATCGATTCGTGTCCTAATTCATGTGAAATGCTAATAAGACAGCCTTCGGTTAATAAATTCAGTTGAGTTGGGTTTTTATTCAGTGAGTGCACTTGCCATTTTGTCGATCGTATCATCATCGATTTTTGCCCATTTGAAGTTCAGAGATCCAATATAAGTGGCGCTTGGTTCAATTTCTTCTCCACTCTCTCGCTCTGACGTACACCTTCAGTGTGACAAATATAAAGATTCAGAAGCTGGGTCATATGGAACTAGTAAAATTCGGTTTTTGATAGTTAGACAGAATGTATATAAATTCCCCTTGTGGGACGTTTCGTTGCTCAAGTTGAATTTTTTGCCAACCATCGCGAAGCTGAGTCATATTACTTGGTAGACGGTTGATGTTTTGAAAAACCTGTAGTAAAAAAACTAGTTCGTGTGAACCTTTCCCGATTAGACTCGATTAGACAGAGACCTATCAGAAGAAAGATTTTCAATTGAGTGTTCTTGTATTCGAGTACGGGGGGCGAGTCAGTCTAGCAAAACAACCACACGGGTTAATCGATTTTCATTCGGAGTTTCTATTGGCTAAACCAATGCTCCAATGCTCGACCGCTTTAGGCTGCTCAGGCGTCGAAGTTCAGGTGCACTGCTAATGGACCGAGTTTAGCTACACATTCTTTTCTTATACATCTCTCCTTTATCTACAAGTCTTCTGGCAACGCACCAGAAATGAAAGTGTCTGACTAGTTCCCAAAGACTGACTTACTCAACTTCGTAGGCTGGCTGCCAAACTCTCAAAGCCCCCAACAAAAAGTTGAGAGGCCAGCGTCACAGTAGATTCTTCTCAATGTTTTGAACAGTCAGACATTCTGTTATAAAACGCAATGTGATGAACAAATCTCGTTTTTCGAGGCTGATCATCTGGCATTCTCACACCGTTTACACGACAGATACGAACGCGGTTCAGTATAGCATTTACAAAGAAGAAAAGGGGGGTTAAAACTTCACTGTCTCGGAACAGCCTCGTTTTTGCTATTAAAAAAAACACGTTGAGATGAGGGTCTAACAATGGGTCAGTTTCCTTTGAGTGGAGAGGTCAGGATCGCGCGAGTGGCTTGAGACCGCTGGATCCTCATAGCCTGTATTTGACTGATAGGTACTCTGTGGACGACGCGAAAGTTTCAACCACCTTACGAGAGTGGTTGTGGCTAGGTGCAAAACTGATGGCTCTCAGGCGGAGTGTGAAGTTTCCATGAAGCATTTCAGAGGAACTGTTTTCGTGCCTAGTGTATGACCAAATTACGATGCTTGTCACGAGCAAACTGGACACAAAATCTGGTGTTAGCCACTTCAACGACGACCAGGGCTGAAACTCAAATCAAACTTGAGCTTTATGAGTATAAACTGCCCACGGTCGTTTGGCCTTCTAGAAATCAGTTAAGCCACTGTTCCCCCGTACGTGGATGACAGACAGACTGGCTTGTTTCGCACCGAATGTATTGATCCCACTTGGGAAAAAATCGGATGGCTATTTTGCACAAAGATTTCATTCAGAAACGCTTGTTTTTGTCGTTCTGAAAGGTCACCCGAGCACATCTTCCTCGATGAGACATCTGATGAGACCTTTCAGTTTTGAGAGGTCAAAACTCTTGAAACGTAGATGCTGAGCAGTCTAGGTACGTTGAAGGCACGTAGTTTGTATCATGTCTCATCCTCATACGAAGACACCGCTGCCCAAAGATGGACTGGTGTTTGGTTAAGCTGGTTTGAAGACATGCGTCACAACTTTCACGTAGATAGATTAGATAGATAGATAGAAAGATAGATAGAT